>NC_041233.1:117703545-117720055 GCF_002837175.3 Physeter macrocephalus | reverse complement strand
ACCATTTCTCTAGGAGGTGGGTCAAAAAGGATCTTCCTATGATTTATGTCATAGAGTGTTCTGCCTATGTTTTCCTCTAAGAGTTTGATAGTTAAGTCTTTAATCCATTTAGCATGTACTTTTGTGTATGGTGTTAAGAGAGATTGCTTTGGCTATTCGGGGTCTTTTGTGTTTCCATACAAATAGTGAAATTTTTTGTTCTTCTTCTGTGAAAAATGCCAGTGGTAGTTTGATAGTGATTGCACTGAATCTAGATTGCTTTGGGTAGTAGAGTCATTTTCACAATATTGATTCTTCCAATCCAAGATCATAATATATCTCTCCATCTGTTTGTATCATCCTTAATTTCTTTCATCAGTGTCTTATAATTTTCTGCATACAGGTCTTTTGTCTCCTTAGGTAGGGTTATTCCTATGTATGTTATTCTTTTTGTTGCAGTGGTAAATGGGAGTGTTTTCTTTTCTCACTTTCAGATTTTTCATCATTAGTGTATAGGAATGCAAGAGATTTCTGTGCATTAATTTTGTATCCTGTTACTTTACCAAATTCATTGATTAGCTCTAGTTGTTTTCTGGTGGCATCTTGAGGGTTCTCTATGTATATTATCATGTCATCTACAAACAGTGACAGCTTTGCTTCTTCTTTTCCAATTTGGAGTCCTTTGATTTCTTTTTCTTCTCTGATTGCTGTGGCTAAAACTTCCAAAACTATGTTGAATAATAGTGGTGAGAATGGGCAACCTTGTCTTGTTCCTGATCTTAGTGAAAATGGTTTCAGGTTTTCACCATTGAGGTTGATGCTGGCTGTGGTTTTGTCATATATGGCCCTTATTATGTTGAGGAAGTTTCCCTCTATGCCTACTTTCTGGAGGGTTTTTATCATAAATGGGTGTTGAATTTTGTCAAAAGCTTTCAGTGCATTTGTTGAGATGATCATATGGTTTTTCTCCTTCAGTTTGTTAATATGGTGTATCACATTGATTGATTTGCGTATATTGAAGAATCCTTCTATTCCTGGGATAAACCCCACTTGATCATGGTGTATGATCTTTCTAATGTACTGTTGGATTCTGTTTGCTAGTATTTTGTTGAGGATTTTTGCATCTATGTTCATCAGTGATATTGGCCTGTAGTTTTCTTTTTTTGTGACATCTTTGTCTGGTTGTGGTATCAGGGTGATGGTGGCCTCGTAGAATGAGTTGGGCAGTGGTCCTCCCTTTGCTGTGTTTTGGAAGAGTTTGAGAAGGTAGGTGTTAGTTCTTCTCTAAATGTTTGATAAATTTCGCCTGTGTAGCCCTCTGGTCCTGGGCTTTTGTTTGTTGGAAGATTTTTAATCACAGTTTCAATTTCAGTGCTTGTGATTGGTCTGTTCATACTTTCTATTTCTTCCTAGTTCAGTCTCACAAGGGTGTGTATTTCTAAGAATTTGTCCATTTCTTCCAGGTGGTCCATTTTATTGGCATAGAGTTATTTGTAGTAATCTCTCATGATCATTTGTAGTTCTGCAGTGTCAGTTGTTACTCCTCCTTTTTCATTTCTAATTGTATTGAATTTGAGTCTTCTCCCTTTCTTTCTTGATGAGTCTGGCTAATGGTTTATAATTTTGTTTATCTAATCAAAGAACCAGCTTTTAGCTTTATTGATCTTTGCTATCGTTTCCTTCATTTCTTTTTCATTTATTTCTGATCTGATCTGATCTTTATGATTTCTTTCCTTCTGCTAACTTTGGGGTTTTTTGTTCTTCTTTCTCTAACTGCTTTAGGTGTAACGTTAGGTTGTTTATTTGAGATGTTTCCTGTTTGTTAAGGTAGGGTTGTATTGCTATAAACTTCCCTCTTAGAACTGCTTTTGCTGCATCCCATAGGTTTTGGGTTGTGTTTTGATTGTCATTTGTTTCTAGGTATGTTTTTATTTCCTGTTTGATTTATTCATTGACCTCTTGGTTATTAAGCAGTGTATTGTTTAGGCTCCCTGTGTTTGTATTTTTTACAGATTTTTTTCCTGTGATTGATATCTAGTCATTGGTGAAAGTGGGGTGTTAAAGACCCCTACTATGATTGTGTTACTGTTGATTTCCACTTTTATAGCTGTATCTAGTCTCATAGCATTGTGGTCAGAAAAGATATTTGATATGATTTCAATTTTCTGAAATTTAGCAAGGCTTGATTTGTGACCCAAGGTATGATCTCTCCTGGAGAATGTTACATGAGCACTTGAGAAGAAATTATATTCTGTTGTTTTTGGATGGAATGTCCTATAAATATCAAGTCCATCTTGTGTAATGTATCATTTAAAGCTTGTGTTTCCTTATTTATTTTCATTTTGAAAGATCTGTCCATTGGTGAAAGTGGGGTGTTAAAGACCCCTACTATGATTGTGTTACTGTTGATTTCCACTTTTATAGCTGTTAGTATTTGACTTATGTATTGAGGTGCTCCTATGTTGGATGCATAAATATTTACAATTGTTATGTCTTGTTCTTGGGTTGATCTCTTAATCATTATGTAGTGTCCTTCTTTGTCTCTTGTAATAGTCTTTGTTTTAAACTCTATTTTGTCTGATATGAGAATTGCTACTCCAGCTTTCTTTTGACTTCCTTTTGCATGGAATATCATTTTCCATTCCCTCACTTTCAGTCTGTATGTGTCCGTAGCTCTGAAGTGGGTCTCTTGTAGACAGCATGTATATGGGTCTTGTTTTTGTATACATTCAGCCACTCTATGTCTTTTGGTTGGAGCATTTAATCCATTTACATTTAAGGTAATTATCTATATGTATGTTCTATTACCATTTTCTTAATTGTTTTGGGTTTGTTATTGTAGGTCTTTCCCTTCTCTTGTGTTTCATGCCTAGAGAAGTTCCTTTAGCATTTGTTGTAAAGCTGGTTTGGTTGTGCTGAATTCTCTTAGCTTTTGCTTGTCTGTAAAGCTTTTAATTTTTCCATCAAATCTGAATGAGATCCTTGCTGGGTAGAGTAATCTTGGTTGTAAGTTTTTCCCTTTCATCACTTTAAAGATGTCCTGCCCCTCCCTTCTGGCTTGCTGAGTTTCTGCTCAAAGCTCAGCTGTTAACCTTATGGGGATTCCCTTGTATGTTATTGGTTGCTTTACCCTTGCTGCTTTTAATATTTTTTCTTTGTATTTAATTTTTGATAGTTTGATTAATATGTGTCTTGGCATGTTTCTCCTTGGATTTATCCTGTATGGGACTCTCTGTGCTTCCTGGACTTGATTAACTATTTCCTTTCCCATATTAGGGAAGTTTTCAACTATAATTTCTTCAAACATTTTCTCAGTCCCTTTCTTTTTGTCTTCTTCTTCTGGGACCCCTATATTTCAAATGTTCGTCCGTTTAATATTGTCCCAGAGATCTCTGAGGCTGTCCTCAATTCTTTTCATTCTTTTTTCTTTATTCTGCTCTGCAGTAGTTATTTCCACTATTTTATCTTCCAGGTCACTTATCCGTTCTTCTGCCTCAGTTATTCTGCTATTGATCCCTTGTAGAGAATTTTAAATTTCATTTTCTGTATTGTTTATGATTGTTTGTTCACTCTTTAGTTCTTCTAGGTCCTTGTTAAACGTTTCTTGTATTTTCTCCATTCTATTTCCAAGATTTTGGATCATCTTTACTATCATTATTCTGAATTGTTTTTCAGGTAGACTGCCTCTTTCCTCTTCATTTGTTAGGTCTGGTGGGTTTCTACCTTGCTCCTCATCTGCCGTGTGTTTCTCTGTCTTCTCATTGTGCTTAACTTACTGTGGTGTGTTTGGGGTCTCCTTTTCACAGCCTGCATGTTTGTAGTTCTCGTTGTTTTTGGTGTCTGTCCCCAGTGGCTAAGGTTGGTTCAGTGGGTTGTGTAGACTTCCTGGTGGAGGGGACTAGTGCCTGTGTTCTGGTGATTGAGTCTGGATCTTATCTTTCTGGTGGGCAGGTACACGTCTGCTGGTGTGTTTTGCGGTGTCTTTGACTTTTTTATGATTTTAGGCAACCTCTTTGCTAATGGGTGCTGTTGTGTCCCTGTCGTGCTAGTTGTTTGGCATAGGGTGTCTAGCCCTGTAGCTTGCTGGTCGTTGAGTGGAGCTGGGTCTTGACGTTAAGATGGAGATCTCTGGGAGATTTTTGCCGTTTGATATTTCGTGGAGCTGGGAGGTCTCTAGTGAACCAATGTCCTGAACTTGGCTCTCCCACGTCAGAGGCGCAGCCCTGATGCTTGGCTGGAGCACCAAGAGCCTGTCATCCACATGGCTCAGAATAAAAGGGAGAAAAAAATAAAGAAAGAAAAAGTAAAGTTAAATTAAATTAAATTAAAAAGTTATTAAAAGAAAGAACAGAAAATAATTATTAAAAACATTTTTTAAGTAATTAAAAAAAAAGAACGAAAGAAAGAAGAGAATAATCAAACCAAAAAACAAATGCACCAATGATAACAAGCTCTGAAAACTATACTAAAAAAAAAAACAAAAGAAAAAATAAAAAGCGGACAGACAGAACCCTAGGACAAATGGTAAAAGCAAAGCTATACAGAGAAAATCACACAGAGCATACACATACACACTCACAAAAAGAGAAAAAGGGAAAGCAGTATATATATCTTTGCTCCCAAAGTCCACCTCCTCAATTGGGATGATTCGTTGTCTCTTCAGATATTCCACAGATGCAGGTACATCACGTTGATTGTGGAGCTTTAATCCGCTGCTCCTGAGGCTGTTGGTAGGGATTTCCCTTTCTCTTCGTTGTTCGCACAGCTCCCGGGGTTCAGCTTTGGACTTGGACCTGCCTCTGCGTGTGGGTCGCCTGAAGGCGTCTGTTCTTCGCTCAGACAGGACGGAGTTAAAGGAGTAGCTGATTCGGGGGCTCTGGCTCACTCAGGCCGGGGGGAGGGAGGGGTACGGATGTGTGGCGAGCCTGCAGCGGCAGAGGCCGGCGTGACGTTACACCAGCCTGAGGCGCGCCGTGCGTTCTCCCTTGGAAGTTGTCCCTGGATCCCGGGACCCTGGTGGTGGCGGGCTGCTCAGGCTCCCGGGAAGGGAGGTGTGGAGAGTGACCTGTGCTCGCACACAGGCTTCTTGGTGGTGGCAGCAGCAGCCTTAGCGTCTCATGCCCATCTCTGGGGTCCACGCTGATAGCTGCGGTTCGCGCCTGTCTCTGGAGCTCCTTTAAGTGGCGCGCTTAATCCCCTCTCCTCGCGCACCAGGAAACAAAGAGGGAAGAAAAAGTCTCTTGTCTCTCGGGCAGGTCCAGACCTTTTCCCGGACTCCCTCCCGGCAGCTGTGGCGCACTAGCCCCTTCAGGCTGTGTTCACGCCGCCAACCCCAGTCCTCTCCCTGTGATCCAACCTCTGAAGCCCGAGCTTCAGCTCCCAGCCCCCTCCCGCCCCGGCGGGTGAGCAGACAAGCCTCTCGGGCTGGTGAGTGCCGGTCGACACCGATCCTTTGTGCGGGAATCTCTCCGCTTTGCCCTCTGCACCCCTGTTGCTGTGCTCTCCTCCGTGGCTCTGAAGCTTCCCCCTCCGCCACCCGCAGTCTCCGCCTGTGAAGGGGCTTCTAGTGTGTGGACATCTTTCCTCCTTCACAGCTCCCTCCCACTGGTGCGGGTCCCATCCCTATTCTTTTGTCTCTGTTTTTTCTTTTTTCTTTTTCCCTATCCAGGTACGTGGGGAGTTTCTTGCCTTTTGGGAGGTCTGAGGTCTTCTGCCAGCATTCAGTAGGTTTTTCTGTAGGAGCTATTCCACATGTAGATGTATTTCTGATGTATTTGTGGGGAGGAAGGTGATCTCCAAGTCTTACTCTTCCGCCATCTTGAAGATCCTCCTCTGACTTCTCTTTTCTATTTAAATAAAGTCCCTAGTTTATTTCTTCTAGTCTCATTTCTAGGCTGATGATTCCAAACTGTTTGCCTCCTTTCCAGATTCCTCCTCTAAACCTAGCTGATTCATATTCAGCTGCCTACTGGGTTTTTTCGTACAAAACAAAGAGGTATTTGAAATAGACCTAACATGTCCAAATTGAATTCTCGATTTTGCCTACCCTCTGCAAACTTGTTCTGAGCCATTCCTTAAATGACAACTCTATTCTTCAGTATTTCAACCCAGAAACCTTGTAATCACCCTTGACACCTCCTTTTACTCGCACCTGACATCTATTCCTTATCAGATTTGTTTGCACTTCCTTTAATATATATCCAGCATCTGATTCGTTTTCAATACCTTAATTACTGATCCCCGTTCACATTTTGAGGTTAGAGAGTACTACATTTATTCAGGCAAGAAGTGGGTATGCTTTTGTTGTTTGTTTTCTCGTTTGCTTTTTCTTCTACCTTCCTGTGGTCTGTTGGAAACATGGTATCCAGAATCATCCTTTCAAAAGCTTGAGTCATATATTCTTACTCTTCCTCTCACAACTGTCCAGTGCCTTTTCTGCCACTCCTGGTCACAGTCACACCCTTTGCAGCAGACAGCAACATCCTGCATGGTCTGACCCTTTTTACCTCTTCAGTTTCATTTCCTTCTCCTTTCTCCACTTTCCTCCTTACATTACTGTTCTCACACTGGCTGCCTTGCTGCTGTTCACAGTCAAGCATGTTCCTCCCTCAAGATATTTGTTTGTAGTTTTCCCTAGTGGAAAGCTCATTCCCCACCATCTGCAGCGTACTCCCCAGCTATTTTCTGATCTTTGCTTCAGTGCCACCCAATTAGTGAGGCATTCCTTGAATTCTGCTACTACTACTGATGATGATAATAAATAGCTTACCTGCTCAGTCCCCATTAATTTTGTTTTCTTTTCAGAGCATTTTTATCATCTAGCATGATATTTCTTTATTGACTTATTGACTTATTTAAATGTGTTATCTGTTTACGCTGATAAGGCTCTATTACTGATGAGGGCAGGACCTTTGTTTTGTTCACTGTTGTATCTCCAGTGCCTAAAACATTGTAGATGCTCAATAACTACTTGTGAAGTACACAAGTAATTGAGTAAATAAACGTTAACTGTATATACTTTATGCCCAATAGATTGTTTCCCCAAAATTAGCAATGGTTAAGATAACAGAAGTACCTGGACTTGTCTAACACCATTTAGTGACCACACCTGTTTCCTTTGTATCACAAAAGACCAAGAGCTTACTGGAAAATAAGATCTCTGGTAGTGGAGGTAAATATCGAAGTATCGACTGGTCTTTTACCACGTTCCGTGGTAGTGCGTTGCTGGTGTTTTTGGTGGGGGAGATTTTATGGTGATATTGTACTTGGAATACAGGGTGTTACTAAAACAGAAATCTAGAAAATATTGCAGTTGGAAGTAGAGATCTGTGACTGTATATCATCAAATAAAGTGCACCTCTAAGACACCCTGAGGCATTTTGGTGGCCTGCAGCCACATTGCTGTTTGGATTTACAAGAAGAATTAAGGCACCAAAACTTACTACAAAGAGTGTTTACACATCCTTATTAATCCTATTCTCACATCAGTCAAAAAGGCCTTCTGAGAGCCTTAGAAATACTCATTCCATAATTATAATAATTAATATTCATATATTTTTCCTTAACATTAATTTTGCAAATATACACACACATATTTTAATTTCTGCCTCAGAAAAAAACAGTGTAATGATGGCAAGTCTATGAAAAAATTATTATAAAAATTAGCAATTTAATAACATGCCTTATGGTGCTGCTTCAAATATATCACTAGTTTTCTCAACTTACTGATCACCTACATGAAAACTGTTCATATGTACCTTATTTCTGAAATGCAGAGAAGATTAAAAAATACAACAATGCTATCAGTATTTTTATTTTATTTATTTTTATTTTTATTTTTTTCAGTATTTTTAACTGTCAAGGTTGAATAAGAAACGGGAATGCGTTGGATATCTGTCTCTGAGTGTGTGAAATGAAAATTTGTTTGCCGTTAAAAACAAAATAATGTTACAACAATATCATTAGTCATCCTATAACCTTATCTACACTAGTTATATATTATTTGCAAGACACTAAATCAATGTTTTCATGTAGCTTGGAAGTAAGTACAGCATTTTTACTTTAATTACACTGAGAAAAAGTATATATGCAAAAGGTAAATGCCATGAAATAAAATATTTGGGAAAGATTTTTTTTTCTTAAATATCCATTGACTGCAGACCCCTTTTTTTTTTCCCCCCCAAAATAAAATTTCAACCGGATTTCTTAAAGGAAGCATCATAATTCTGGCATAAATATTGGCCAGAAAAATAATTTTAAAATGAAAAAAGTATATATTGTTAAATTAACTTTAATACTTTTGGGAAAATTCTGCCATAGCATGCTCACCTTCTATGCCCCAAAAAAGGCAAAAGTAAAAATCTGTGCATTTACAACAAAATACGTATTACGTTTGGAAGTCCTATGGTTTTGATTCATCTCTTTAAAAAGTTCAGTGGGTAAAGACATGAGTTTTCCTAAAGTCTGTATGGAATTTTTATGTCAGCCATAGAAATATTTCTTATAAGTGGAATTTCTCAAGGTTTCCTTGAAACTCCCAGTTGTGAGTATGAGGGAATCAATTTCTACAGATTTCAGTAAAGGAATAAAACAGGAGATGGATGAAAGAAAATGGCCTCTTGGTTTGCAATAGAAGAAAAAAAGTATTTTACAAGTGAGCTATGCTAAATCTTGTCTGAGATCTAGAATTATCCTCCAAAAATAGTAAAGAGAAAGGAATATTTTCCAATAAGATTGGTAACTAAACTATATAAATTATTGGCAATTTAAGTATGCATTTTAATGTATGTCATACTTTATAACGTTTCAGAAATTTCTCAGGAGATGTCTCAAGACATATTAGAGTATTTTTAAAATCATTCTTTCTTGAATTATACTCCATTTGGAATTATCTGCAGATTTACTTGCATAGCATAAACAAATTATGTAAATTTATAAATCTAATCCTGGTGGTTATCTTAATTCCTTTCCTAAAGTACATTTAATAAGAATGCAAAGCTCTGTATATTCTGGACTCAAGTCCTTTGTCAGACATATGCTTTGCAAATATTTTCTCCCAATGGGAAGCTTGTCTCTTCATCTCTTAACAGTGTCTTTCAGAGAACAAACTTTTTTTCTTATTATTATTTTGATGGAGTCAATTTGTCTTTTGCTTTAAAAAAATTTGTTCTTTTGATGTCAAGTCTAAGAACTCTTCAACCTAATCTTAGTTTATGAATATTTTCTCTGAGTTTTTTTTCCTCTAACAGTTTTATAATTTTACTTTCAACATTTATATCTTTATTTTGAGTTAATATATAGATAAGGTATGATGCTTATGTTGCTGTCCTTGTGTCTGTGCGAGTGTGTGTGTGTGGCCAGTTGTTGGAATACCATTTCTGAAAAACACTGTCCTTCCACCATTAAATTCCTTTGGTATTTTAATTAACCAAATGCCATATTTGTGTGGACTTTTTTATAGACTCTGTATTCTGTTCCATTGATTTTTGTGTCTTTTCCCCATTACCACAGTGTCTTGATTGTTGTTGCTTTATTTTAAGTCTTAATATACAACTTCATTCTTTTTTCGCAAAATTGTTTTCACTGTCTACTCCTTGCACCTCCATATATGCTTTACAATAAACTTATCTAAAAAACAAAAGAAAGTAAAAATGCTTGGCATGAGTCCAAATTTTATATTGTCTTACATTTTTTGATCCATTGAGAGAGAACTAACATCTCTACAATGATGTCTCCCAATGCAAGAACATAGTATGTCTCTCAACTTATTTAGATCTTTTATTTCCTTTATCAGCATTTTGTAGTTTTCAGTATATAGATGTTGCAATCATATGCTAGATTTTTACTTAATTATTTAATTTTTGCTGGGTTGAAAATAAATGGTATTTTTTAAAGTTTATATTCCCAATTGTACATTGCTAATATATAGAAATAAAATTGATTTTTGTGTGTTGACTGTGTATCTTGAAACCTTGCTAAACTCGTTTATTAGTTCTGAGAGCTTTCATGTGGATTCTTGTGGATTTTCTACATAGACAATCGTATTGTCTATAATACAGGCTGTTTTATTTCTTTGTTCACGATCTGAATGCTTTTTATTTCTTTTTATTGCCTTATTGCATATGCTAGGATTTTCATCACTTTGTTGAATAAGAGTGGTAAGAGAGGATATCCTTGTTGTTTTTTTGTTTTTAATGAAAAATTATTCTCTCCCCATTAAATTTGATGTTAGATGTACATACAACTGTGCTTTTTTTTTTCTTCTTTAAACCATTACTATGGTGAGTTACACTGATTAATTTTTCAAATGTTGAGCAAGCTGTGTGTTCCTAAAATGTGTCTCACTTAGTTAATGATATGCTGGTCGTTTTAGATGTTTTTGAATTTAATTTTTTAACATTTGTTGAGGATTTTTGTGTGTGTCTAAATTCATGAGGGGCATTGGTATGTAGTTTTTATTTTTGTTCCACCTTTGAGTTTAGTATTAAATTAGTCAGGGGGTATTCTTTTCCCTTCTGCTTTCTAAGCAGAGATTGTGTAGAATTGGACTTATTTCTTCTTAAAACAGGTAATGAGTTTATAATCTAAATATTGTCCAGATATTTTTCTGCATATTTTTTACCTAGAAATTTGGTTTACCTAATAGTTGTATTCAGATTGTCTGTTTCATCTCTCGGGGTGGATTTTAATAGTACATATTTTTTATAGCAGTATATTTTCATTAGTGTCAAATAACTGCAGGGTCTCTAATGATATATCTTTTTCATTCCTGATTATTATAATTTTTGTCACTGTCTTCCTTTTTGCTTTATCAGTCTTGCTAACAAGTTTAAATTTTTGATCTTTTCAAAGAAACATTTTGAGCTCATTGATTATTTTGATTGTTTATTTTCAATTTCATTGATTTTTCACTTTATCTTTTTCTTTTACTTGAAATGTGGTTGATTTACAACATCATATTTGTTTCAGTGTACAGTATTGTGACTCAACATTTTTATAGCTTATACTCCATGTAAAGTCACCACAAAATAATGGCTGTATTTCCCTGTGCTGGATGGTACATCCCCATAGCCTATCCACTTTATACACAGTAGTTTGTACCTCTCAAACCCCGAACCCCATGCCACTTCTCCCCACCTCCTTCTCCCTCTGGTAACCACCAGTCTGTTCTCTATACCTGGTGAGTCTATTTCTCTTTTGCTATATTTATTCATTTATTTTATTTTTTAGATTCCACATATAAGTGATAACAGACAGTATTGTCTTTGTCTAACGTTTCAGTAAGCATAATACCCTCCAAGTCCATCCATGTTGTTGCAAATGGCAGAATTTCATTCTTTTCTATGACTAATATTCCATTTATAAAACAAATCTTTATCCGTTCATTTGTTGATGGACACTTAGATTGTTTCCATATCTTAGCTATTGTAAATGATACTGCTATGAATGTTGGGGTGCATATATCTTTTTGAATTAATGTTTTCATTTTCTTTGGATATATGCCCAGGCATGGGATTGCTGGATCATATGGTATTTCTATTTTTAGGTTTTTTTGAGGAACCTCCATACTGTTTTCCTCAGTGGCTATGCCAATTTCTGTTCCCATCAACGGTGGACTAGGACTCCCCTTTCTCCACATGCTTGCCAATATTTGTTATTTAGTCTTTTTGATTATTTTTTAAATTATAGTTGATTTACAATGCTGTGTTAGTTTCAGTTGTACAGCAAGTGATTCAGTTATATCTATATCTCTCTATATACATATATATATACACATATATATATATTCTTTTTCAGATTCTTTTCCATTATAAGTTATCACAAGATATTGAATATAGGTCCCTGTGCTATACAGTAGGTCCTTGTTGTATATCCATTTTATATATATTAGTGTGCATCCCAAACTCTTAAATTATCCCTCCCTCACCCCACTTTCCTCTTTGGTAACCACTTGTTTGTTTTCTGTGTCTGTGAGTCTATTTCTGTTTTGTAAATAAATTCATTTGTATCATTTTTTTAGAATCCACATACAAGTGATATCATATATTTGTCTTTTCCTCTCTGACTTACTTCACTTAGTGTGATAATATCTAGGTCCATCCATGTTGATGCAAATGGCATTCTCTTAGTCATTTTTATGACTGAGCAGTATTCCATTGTATATATGTCCCACATTTTCTTTATCCATTCATCTCTTGATGGACGTTTAGGTTGCTACCGTGCCTTGACTATTGTAAATAGTGCTGCAGTGAACATTGGAGTGCATATATATCTTCTCAAATTGGAGTATTTGTTTTTTCTGGATATATGCCCAGGAGTGGGATTGCTGATTCATATGGTAACTCTATTTTTAGTTCATTTTTTTTTTTAAGGAACACCCATACTGTTCTCCATAGTGGCTGCACCAATTTACATTCCCACCAACAGTGCAAAAGGGTTCCCTTTTCTCCACTCCCTCTCTAGCATTTATCATTTGTGGAATTTTTGATGATGCCTATTCTGACTGTTGTGAGGTGATTGTAGTTTTATTTTTTTTTAACATCTTTATTGGAGTATAATTGCTTTAGATTGTTGTGTTGGTAGCTGCTGTATAACAAAGTGAATCAGCTATACATGTACATATATCCCCATATCCCCTCCCTTTTGCGTCTCTCTCCCACCCTCCGTATCCCACCCTTCTAGGTGGTCACAAAACACCAAGCTGATCTCCCTGTGCTATGTGGCTGCTTCCCAGGAGCTATCTATTTTACATTTGGTAGTGTATATATGTCCATGCCACTCTCTCATTTAGACTCAGCTTACCCTTCCCCCTCCCTGTGTCCTCAAGTCCGTTCTCTACGTCTGAGTCTTTATTCTTCTCCTTTGATTAGTTTCTTCAGAACCATTTTTTAAAATATTTTTTGATGATGGCCATTCTGACTGGTGTGAGGTGATCCCTCATTGTAATTTTGATTTGCATTTCTCTAATCATTAGTGATGTTGATCATCCTTTCTTTGGTTTGCTGGCAATCTGTATATCTTTGGAGAAATGTCTGTTTTGGTCTTCTGCCCATTTTTGAATTGGATTGTTTGTTTTTTTGATATGGAACAGGCCGCAACAGAGGGAGGCCCGCATACCACAAAAAAAAATAATAATAAATAAATAAAATATATTCCATATATATGTGTTAGCATATGGTATTTCTTTTCTCTTTCTGACTTACTTCACTCTGTATGACAGTCCCTAGGTCCATCCATTTCACTACAAATAACTCGATTTTGTTTCCTTTTATGGCTGAGTAATATTCCATTGTACATATGTGCCATATCTTCTTTATCCATGAGCTGCTTCTATATTTTGGAGATTAATCCTTTGTCAGTTGCTTCATTTGCAAATATTTTCTCCCATTCTGAGGGTTGTCTTTTCGTCTTGTTTCTGGTTTTCTTTGTTGTGCAAAAACTTTTAAGTTTCATTAGATGCCATTTGTTTATTTTTGTTTTTATTTCCATATCTCTAGGAGGTGGGTCAAAAAGTATCTTGCTGTGATTTATGTCATAGAAGAGTGTTCTGCCTATGTTTCCCTCTAAGAGTTCTAGAGTGTCTGGCCTTACAATTAAGACTTTAATGCATTTGGAGTTTATTTTTGTGTATGGTGTTAGGAAGTGTATTAATTACATTCTTTTACATGTATCTGTCCAGATTTCTCAGCACCATTTATTGAAGAGGCTGCCTTATCTCCATTGTATATTCTTGCTTCTTTTATCAAAGATAATGTGACCATATGTGTGTGGGATTATCTCTGGGCTTTCTATCCTGTTCCATTGATCTATATTCCTGTTTTTGTGCCAGTACCAGACTCTCTTGATTAGTTATAGTATAGTAGTATATTAGTTATAGTTAGTAGTATAGTTTGAAACAAGGGAGCCTAATTCCTCCAGCTCCGTTTTTGTTTCTTAAGATTGCTTTGGCTATTTTGGGCCTTTTGTGTTTCCATACGAATTGTGAAATGGTTTTTTCTAGTTCTGTGAAAAATGCCATTGGTAGTTTGATAGGGATTCCATTGAATCTGTAGTTTGCTATTAGTGTATTGGAATGCAAGAGGTTTCTGTGCATTAATTTTGTATCCTGCTACTCTACCAAATTCATTGATTAGCTCTAGTAGTTTTCTGGTAGCATCTTTAGGATTCTTTATGTATAATCTCATGTCATCTGCAAACCCTGACAGTTTTACTTCTTTTCTGATTTGGATTCCTTTTATGTCTTTTTCTTCTCTGATTTCTGTGGCTACAACTTCCAAAACTATGTTGAATAATAGGGGTGAGAGTGGGCAACCTTGTCTTGTTCCTGATATTAATGGAAATGGTTTCAATTTTTTACCATTGAGAGCGATGTTGGCTGTGGGTTTGTCATATATGGCCTTTATTATGTTGAGATAAGTTCCCTCTATTCCTACTTTTTGGAGTGTTTATCATAAATGGGTGTTGAATTTTGTCAAAAGCTTTTACTGCATCTATTGAGATGATCATATGGTTTTTATCTTTCAATTTGTTAATATGGTGTATCACATTGTTTGATTTGCATATATTGAGGAATCCTTGCCTTCCTGGGATAAACCCCACTTGATCATGGTGTATGATCTTTTTAATGTGCTGTTGGATTCTGTTTGCTAGTCTTTTGTTGAGGATTTTTGCATCTATGTTCATCAGTGATATTGGCCTGTAGTTTTTTTTTTTTTTTTCGTGACATCTTCATCTGGTTTTGGTATCAGGGTTATGGTGGACTCGTAGAGTGGGTTTGGGAGTTTTCCTCCCTCTGCTATATTTTGGAAGAGTTTGAGAGAGATAGCTGTTAGCCCTTCTCTAAATGTTTGATAGAATTCGCCTGTGAAGCCCTCTGGTCCTGGGCTCTTGTTTGTTGGAAGATTTTTTTAATCATAGTTTCAATTTCAGTGCTTGTAATTGGTCTCTTTAAATTTTCTCTTTCTTCCTGGTTCAGTGCTCTTCTAAGAATTGTTCCATTTCTCCCAGGTTGTCCATTTTATTGGCATTTAGCTGTTTGTAGTAATCTCTCATGATCCTTTGTATTTCTGCAGTGTCAGTTGGTCCTTTTTCATTTCTAATTCTGTTGATTTGAGTCTTCTCCCTTTTTTTCTTGATGAGTCTGGCTAATGGTTCATCAATTTTGCTTATCTTCTCAAAGAACCAGCTTTCGGTTTTATTCATCTTTGCTATTGTTTCCTTCATTTCTTTTTCATTTATTTTTGATATGATCTTTATGATTTCCTTCCTTCTGCTAACTTTGGGGTTTTTTTTGTTGTTGTTGTTCTTCTTCTTTCTCTAATTGTTTTAGGTGTAGGTTTAAGTTATTTATTTCAGATTTTTCTTCTTTCTTGAGGTAGGATTGTATTGGTGTAAAGTTCCCTCATAGAACTGCTTTTGCTGCATCCCATAGGTTTTGGGTCATTGTGTTTTCATTGTCATTTGTTTCTAGGTATTTTTTGATTTCTTCTTTAATTTCTTCAGTGATCTCTTGGCTATTTAGTAGTGTATTGTTTAGCCTCCATGTGTTTGTATTTTTTACAGATATTTTCCTGTAACTGATATCTAGTCTCATTGCATTGTGGTCAGAAAACATACTTGATACAATTTCAATTTTCTTAAATTTATCAAGGCTTGATTTGTGACCCAAGAATATGATCTATCCTGGAGAATGTTCCATGAGCAATAATTCTTTTGTTTTTGGGTGGAATGTCCTATAAATTAAGTCCATCTTGTTTCATGTATCATTTAAAGCTTTTTTCCTTATTTATTTTTATTTTGGATGATCTGTCCACTGGTGAAAGTCGGGTGTTAGAGTCCCCTACTATGATTGTGTTACTGTCGATTTCCCCTTTTATTGCTGTTAGCATTTGCCTTAGTTATTGAGGTGCTCCTATGTTGGGTGCATATATATTTACAATTGTTATATCTTCTTCTTAGATTGATCCTTTGATCATTACATAGTGTCCTTCCTTATCTTTTCTAACAGTCTTTATTTTAAAGTCTCTTTTTACCTGATTGGAGTATTGTTACTCCAATTTTCTTGTGATCTCCATTTGCGTGGAGTATCTTTGTCCCATCCCCTCACTTTCAGTCTGTATGTGTCCCTAGGTCTGAAGTCGTTCTCTTGTAGACAGTAGTCATATGGGTCTTATTTTTGTATCCATTCAGCCAGTCTATTTCTTTTGGTTGGAGCATTTAATCTATTTACATTTAAGGTAGTTATCGATATGTAACTTCTTATTACCATTTTATTAATTGTTTTGGGTTTATTAGTATAGGTCTTTTCCTTGTCTTGTATTTCCTGCCTAGAGAAATTCCTTTAGTACTTGCTGTAAATGTAGTTTGGTGGTGCTGAATTCTCTTAACTTTTACTTGTCTGTGAAGGTTTTAATTTCTCTGTCGAATCTGAATGAGATCCTTGCTGGGTAGAGTAATCTTGGTTGTCGGTTTTTCCCTTTCATCACTTTAAATATGTCCTGCCCCTCCCTTCTGGCTTGCAGAGTTTCTGCTG
>NC_041233.1:117686984-117703261 GCF_002837175.3 Physeter macrocephalus | reverse complement strand
GTGTCTTGGCGTGTTTCTCCTTGGATTTATCCTGTATGGGACACTCTGTGCTTCCTGGACTTGATTGATTATTTCCTTTCCTGTATTAGGGAAGTTTTCAACTATAATCTCTTCAAATATTTCCTCAGACCCTTTCTTTCTCTCTTCTTCTGTGGAACTCCTACAATTTGAATGTTGGTGTGTCATGTTGTCCCAGATGTCTCTGAGACTGTCCTCAATTCTTTTCATTCTTTTTTCTTTATTCTGCTCTGCAGTAGTTATTTCCACTCTTTTATCTTCCAGGTCACTTATCTGTTCTTCTGTCTCAGTTATTCTGCTATTGATTCCTTTTAGAGAATTTTTAATTTCATTTATTGTGTTGTTCATCATTGTTTGTTTGCTCTTTAGTTCTCCTAAGTCCTTGTTAAATGTTTCTTCTATATTCTCCATTGTATTTCCAAGATTTTCAGTCATTTTTTCTATCATTACTCTGAATTTTTTTTAGGTAGATTGCCTGTTTCCTCTTCAATTGTTTGGTCTGGTGGGTTTTTCCTTGCTCCTTCATCTGCTGTGTATTTCTCTGTGTTCTCACTTTGCTTAACTTACTGTGTTTGGGGGTCTCCTTTTCACAGGCTTCAGGTTCGTAGTTCCCGTTGTTTTTGGTTTCTGCTCCAGTGGGTAAGGTTGGTTCAGTGGGTTGTGTAGGCTCCCTGGTGGAGGTGAATGGTGCCTGTGTTTTGGTGGGTGAGGCTGGAACTTGTCTTTCTAATGGCCAGGGCTGTGTCCGGTGGTGTTTTTTGGGGTGTCTGTGAACTTATGATTTTTTGCAGCCTCTCTGCTAATGGGTGGGGTTGTTTTCCTGTCTTGCTAGTTGTTTGGCATAGGGTGTCCAGCACTGTAGCTTACTGGTCGTTGAGCGAAGCTGGGTCTTAGTGTTGAGATGGAAATCTCTGGAAGAGCTTTCGCCTTTGATATTATGTGGGCCGGGAGGTCTCTGGTGAACCAGTGTCTTAAACTCTGCTCTCCCACCTTCGAGGTTCAGGCTTGACACCCGGCTGGAGCACCAAGACCCTTTCAGTCACATGGCTCAGAAGAAAAGGGAGAAAAGAAAGAAAGAGAGAGAGACAGCAAGAGAGAAAGAAAGGAAAGGAAAGGAAGGAACGAACGAAATTGTTTTAAAATAAAAAATATATTGTTAAAAAATATAATAAAAAAAGAAAGTAAGAAAGAAAGAGAGAGCAACCAAACCGAAAAACAAATCCACAAATGATACCAAGTGCTAAAAACTATACTTAAAAAAATAAAATAAAATAAAAAGAAATGGACAGACAGAACCCTAGAGACAGAACCCCAGGACAAATGGTAAAAGCAAAGCTATACAGACATAATCATGCAAAGAAGCATACACATACACACTCACTAAAAGAGTGATAGAAAAAAATATATATGTATATAAGTAAAAAAGAAGAGAGCAACCAAATCAATAAAGAGATCTACCAATGGTGAGAAGTTCTAAGTACTAAACTGAGATAAACATAAAAGTAGAAACAAATTAGATGCAGAAAGCAAACCCCAAGTCTACAGTTGCTCCCGACGTCCACTGCCTCAATTTTGGGATGATTCGCTGTCTATTCAGGTTTTCCACAGATGCAGGTACATCAGGTTGATTGTGGAGATTTAATCCACTTCTCCTGAAACTGCTCGGAGAAGTTTCCCTTTCTCTTCTTTGTTTGCACAGCTCCTGGGGTTCAGCTATGAAATGGACAGACAGAACCCTAGAGACAGAACCCCAGGACAAATGGTAAAAGCAAAGCTATACAGACATAATCATGCAAAGAAGCATACACATACACACTCACTAAAAGAGTGATAGAAAAAAATATATATGTATATAAGTAAAAAAGAAGAGAGCAACCAAATCAATAAAGAGATCTACCAATGGTGAGAAGTTCTAAGTACTAAACTGAGATAAACATAAAAGTAGAAACAAATTAGATGCAGAAAGCAAACCCCAAGTCTACAGTTGCTCCCGACGTCCACTGCCTCAATTTTGGGATGATTCGTTGTCTTTTCAAGTATTCCACAGATGCAGGTACATCAGGTTGATTGTGGAGATTTAATCCACTTCTCCTGAAACTGCTCAGAGAAGTTTCCCTTTCTCTTCTTTGTTTGCACAGCTCCTGGGGTTCAGCTATGGATTTGGCTCGGACTCTGCATGTAGGTTGCCTGAAGGTGTCTGTTCCCCGCCCGGAAAGGCTGGGGTTAAAATAGCAGCTGATTCAGGGCGTCTGGCTCACTCAGGCAGGTGGAGGGAGGGGCACGGAATGCCGGGTGAGCCTGCGGCAGCAGAGGCCAATATGACGTTGCATCAGCCTGAGATGTGCCATGTGTTCTCCCAGGGAAGTTTTCCCTGAATCACGGGACCCTGGCAGTGGCTGGTTGCACAGGCTCCCGGGAGGAGAGGTGTGGACAGTGACCTGTGCTTGCACAGAGGCTTCTTGGTGGCGGCAGCAGCGGCCTTAGCGCCTCATGCCCATCTCTGGGGTCCGCGCTGATAGCTGCAGCTTGCGCCTGTCTCTGGAGCTCCTTCAAGCAGCGTTCTTAATCCCTTCTCCTCGCGCCCCAGGAAACAAAGAGGCAAGAAAAAGTCCCTTACCTCTTCGGCAGCTCCAGACTTCTCCCGGACTCCCTCCCGGCCAGCCGTGGCGCACTAGCCCCTTCAGGCTGTGTTCATGCCACCAACCCCAGTCCTCTCCCTGCGATCCGACCGAGCCTCAGCTCCCAGCCCCCGCCCGCCCCGGCAGGTGAGCAGACAAGCCTCTCGGGCTGGTGAGTGCCGGTCGGCACCCACCCTCCGTGCGGGAATCTCTCCACTTTGCCCTCTGCACCCTGTTACTGCACCCTCCTCCGCGGCTCCGAAGCTCACCCCTCCGCCACCCGCAGTCTCCACCCACGAAGGGGCTTCTAGTGTGTGGGAACCTTTCCTCCTTCACGGCTCCCTCCCACTGGTGCAGGTCCCGTCCCTAGTCTTTTGTCTCTGTTTATTCTTTTTTCTTTTTCCCTACCTAGGTAAGTGGGGAGTTTCTTGCCTTTTGGGAAGTCTGAGGTCTTCTACCAGCATTCAGTAGGTTTTGTGTAGGAGTTGTTCCACATGTAGATGTATTTTTGATGTATTTGTGGGGAGGAAGCGGCAGGTGAGCAGACAAGCCTCTCGGGCTGGTGAGTGCCGGTCGGCACCCACCCTCCGTGCGGGAATCTCTCCACTTTGCCCTCTGCACCCTGTTACTGCACCCTCCTCCGCGGCTCCGAAGCTCACCCCTCCGCCACCCGCAGTCTCCACCCACGAAGGGGCTTCTAGTGTGTGGGGACCTTTCCTCCTTCACGGCTCCCTCCCACTGGTGCAGGTCCCGTCCCTAGTCTTTTGTCTCTGTTTATTCTTTTTTCTTTTTCCCTACCTAGGTAAGTGGGGAGTTTCTTGCCTTTTGGGAAGTCTGAGGTCTTCTACCAGCATTCAGTAGGTGTTGTGTAGGAGTTGTTCCACATGTAGATGTATTTTTGATGTATTTGTGGGGAGGAAGGTGATCTCCATATCTTAATCCTCTGCCATCCTGAAGGTCTCGATCCCTCATTGTAGTTTTGATTTGCATTTCTCTGATGATTGGCTGTGTTGAGCATCTTTTCATGTGCCTGTTGGCCATCTGTGTATCTTCTCTGGAAAAATGTCTATTCAGTTCTGCTCATTTTTTGATTGGGTTGTTTTTTTGATATTGGGTTGTTTGAGCTGTGTATGTATTTTGATATTAACCCCTTATCAGTCATATAATTTGCAAATATTCATTGCCATTCAATAGGTTGTCTTTTCCTTTTGTCAATGATTTCCTTTACTGTGTAAGAGCTTTCTAAGTTTAATTATGTCCCTTTGTTTTATTTTTGCTTTTCTTTCTTTTGCCTTAGGAGACATATCCAAAAAAAATTGCTATGGTTTATGACAGCGTATGCCTACATTTTCTTCTAGGAGACTTATGGTTTCAGGTTTAAATGATTTTACCTTTATTAAAGTATTTGGCAGTAATTGGGTTTGTTTTGCTCTTTTTTCTAGTTTATTAAGGAGAAAGTATATTATAATTTTGAGACCTTTATTTCATTTTTCATAAGAGTATAAACTATGAATATCCTTCTAAAAACTCCACTTAGCTATATTCCACAGATATTTATTTGCTATATTTTGATTTTTGTTCAATTCAAGGTATTTCTTAATTTCCTTTAGAATTTTTCTTTGACAAACAGATTACTTAGAGGTATACTGTTTAATTTTATGTTCTTGGTAATTTTCCTCATCTTTTTAATTGATTTTTTAGTTTATATATGGTCCGAAATATTTTGTATGGTTTTCACGTTAAAAATTTATGTTTTGATGTAAGGCCTGGGATATGGTTATCTTAGTAACTATTCCATGTGCACTTGAAAAAATTACTTACTGTTAAATGGAGAATTCTATAAATGTCAGTTAGATCCACTTTGTTGATGGTATTCCATCCTTCTATATATTTGCTTATTTTCTATCTACTAATCCTGTTACTGAGACACTGTTAAAATATCTATCAATACATTTAGATTTTTGTGTATTTACTTTTAGTTCTAACAGTATTTTCTTCATGTATTTGAGGCTATGTAGTTTAGTGCATCAAGATGTCTATGTCCCCTTGGTGAGTTGCTCACTTTATCAATATATAACGTTTATGAACCTGGTAATTTACTTTCCTCTGAAATCTGTTTTATCTGATATTGACATAAATACTTCACCTCTCTCTATTTTTTTAATTTCAACTCTCTCTTGATTGAAATTTGCATGATAAAAAGTTCTCCTATTTTTACTTTTAAGTTGATGAGGGATATTTTTTTGTAGTTTTCTTTCTGCTTCATTTTACTTAACATGGATCTGTGTAGACAGCATATAGTTGGGTCTTTTTTTAGTGCATTCTGTCAGTGTCTGTCCTTTTTATGGATGTGCTTAGACCATTACTATTTAGTATTTTTAATATATATTTTATGTACATTTAGGACATTTATAATTAATTTAATATGATATGATATGTAGATCTTTGATATGTTTGAATTTAGTTCAGTTACTTCAGCATTTAATTTCTGTTGTTAATACTTTTTGGCTCAAGTCTTCCAATTTATTGTTTTCTGCATGTTCTTTGTTTTTTCTTTACCTGTTTCTCCTTTTCTGCCTCATTTGGGTCATTTAAACATATTTTAGTATTTCACATTAATTTGTCTATTAAAGTTTGTGATTATATCTGTTTATACATTAGTTTCATGGCTGTTGTAAGGTATTAACAAAATATATACTTATTTTTAAAATTTAGAACCAGTACTGTATCACTTTAATAGGAATGGAAGAGCCTTACTACCATATACATTCCCTAAGTCTCCCTTTATGCTATATATTAAATAAAATTACATTATATAATACATATTGAACACTTCCCCAGATAATATTTTTTTCTTATCAAATGCAAAATATACTTAAAAGGGTGAAGATGAGACTAATAGTCTATGGTATTTACCAAGATATTAAATTGTTCCTGTTGTTTCTTCTTTCTTCCTAAAATTTAGCCTTCCTTCTAGAGTCATGTAACTTCTATCTGAAGAGCTTCCCTTGGCAATTGTTTAGAACAGATCTGATCGCAGGATTTTCTAAGTTTCCTTTCAGCAGAGAATGTTTACTCCTGAAGGATATTTTTGCTGGATATAGAATTACGGGTTGACAGTATTATTTTTTCAGGATTTTAAAATGTTTACCAATTCCTTCTGGCTTGCAAGTTTTCTAATAATCAGTCTACAGCAATTCATCATTGATCTCTTACAGGTAATATGCCATTTTCCTCTGACTGCCTTTAAGATTTTTTTTTCTTAAGTTTTTATGAACTTGATTATGATGTGTCTGCTTGCACAGTTTTGGAGTTTATCCTATTTTGGGTTTATTCAGCTTCCTGAGTAAAACAGATTACATCTTTCACCATACTTGGGAATATTTCATCCTATTTACATTTGTTTAAAGTTATATTTTTCATTCTCTCCTTCTGGGCCTCTTATGATACAAATTTTACATTTGTTATTGTTTAATAGCTTATTTTTAAATTCAGTATATTTTTTCTGTGATACTAAGTTGTATAATTTCTATTGACTTATCTTTAGGTTAACTGATCCTTTCCTCAGCTATCTCCTTTCTGTTATGAGCTGAACCAGTATCTTTCAATTTTAGCTATTGTATTTTTTCAGTTCTAAATTTTCATTATTTCATCTTTATATACTTTATTTCTATACTGATATTTTCTAACGTTTGTTTTCACAATTCCTTGATTGAACATTTTTATAAAACTGCTTTAAAATATTTGTTAGATAATGCAACATCTTTATCTACTTGTTAGCAGCTGTTGATTGTCTTTTCACATGCATGCTGCAGTTTTCATGGTCCTTCACATGCCTAAAATTTTTAATTGTATCCTAGCATTTTGAGGATTACTTCATGAGGATTTTAAAATCCTATAAAGAATGTTTATATGTTTATCAGGCACTTGATCTTGTTTGCTTCAGACCTCAAGGTCCAACCCGCACGCTGTAGACAGCTGCACCATGAGTTCAGTTTGCAAACGCTGGTGTTGTTGCTGTCCAATCACGTGTGCCACACAGTGGTCGGCCTTACTGCTGTATGGAGGTCTAACCATTACCTCAGTTTTCAAAGTCTTGCATCCTAATTAGGGACACAGCTACACGCGGGCAGATTATGGTGCCTGTGGATTCATGAACAACCTTGCTTTCCCAGGCTCCTCGGACTTCGCTATGCTTAGTTTGCTGGGACCGTCCTTTTAGGCTCTGTGGCCTGAAACCCTCACTTCTGTGATTGCAGTGCAGAGTCTGGAAAACAAAGAGAAAGAAAAAATGCAATTAGTCTGATCTCACTTTCTTAGAACCACAGCTCCATGTAACTGAGAAAGAAGTTCAAGTCTTTCATCAGAGTTCCTTCCCCTGCAGGTAGCAGATTTTTTGCCACTGTCACACTCAGTATAGGATTGCCTGAGGTATGGGATACAAGTAAATGTAGAAAAGGTGAGGAAAAATGAGATTTTCAATCTCTCTGAGTTTAAGAGTTTCCTTTCCCACTTCTCAAGCCAGAACTAGACAGTTTCTCTGGGACCTCTCTTTCTGCAGTTCTCAGTTTCAGGCTGGTAAATACCTATGGGGGGGGGAATGTAAAATTCACTACCATTTCTTTAGTACTTTGAATTTTTATGCTTTTCCTTAAATAGTTGTGCCACGTTTTAATTTAAGTTTTATAAGTGCTTTCAGCATGAAAGGAATGGTAATATGTGCTTGCTTCCAGAATAGGAATGTCCAGTTTGACCATTTCTTTAAAAAAAAAATATTATGAGATCTAATCTGTATGTTTAAATATTGTCATTCAATATCACTTTTTAAACTACAATATAAAAAATTTCCTGATCCTATATAATAAATCTTGGCACTACCATGCTCTTGTGAAAGAAAATATTTCATATGGCAAGTACAAAATAAACAAGAGTCTTGTTTTAGTCACAAACTTTACATTTCTCTCATAAACTTTACAGTTCTCCTCAACTTTATTTTTATTTATTTATTTTTTTTGTGGTACGTGGGCCTCTCACTGTTGTGGCCTCTCCCGCTGCGGAGCACAGGCTCTGGACGTGCAGGCTCAGTGGCCATGGCCCACGGGCCCAGCCGCTCCGCGGCACGTGGGATCCTCCTGGACTGGGGCACGAACCCGTGTCCCCTGCATCGGCAGGCGGGCTCCCAACCACTGCGCCACCAGGGAAGCGCTCTCCTCAACTTTCATTCCTCATTGCTATACTTCTTATTTGCAATAGATGAACTAAATAAATAAGAGATAAAATTCCACTGACTGTAAATTCTTTTTGTTTTTTATCCTGCTCTTGAGGTGTCTTTATTTTCTTCCACATGTTTATCCCTTCCAGAGAATATTTCTTACTATTTATCTTCCTAATCTTTTGATTCCTTCCTTTATGCTTTATCTTTGGACTTCAAGTAATTTTTTCTTACCAGTCCAACACCTTCCTCATTACCCTTATGTTTAAGTTGTCTATTACATCCATGTATTTATCTAGATCTAGATCTACACAAAGACCTATCTTCCTTAATCTTTGTATCTCTATTGTTTCAATTGGATAATACTCTAGGCAGAAAATCCTTATGTAGCCTTCATTTCTTCAGCCATCTCAGCTGCCACCTACCTGCCTAATCTTTATCTTCAGCCTTCAATTTCTATGTAGTTAACATCAAGTTTAATTTTAGCCTATCTTCAGTTAAAGATTTTTGAATTTTATTTTTTTTCTTTTATTTGATTTTATGTTTTGTTGTATTCTTTTACTTCTTGAAGAGATCCTTCCCAAACCACAAGTTTTATATCACTATTCTGACAAATTTAATTTTTAAAGGAAGAAAGACTCTTCTCTCTTGGTGTTTAATATCATATATGTTTCATGTTATTGCTCTTTTACCTCTTATGGGTAAATTTTTCTTAAAATATTAATTTTGTATCTTTACCAGTTTATCATCCATATTTTAAAACTTTCTATATGAACACAGTTATGTAGAAAGCTGTGATAGAACACTTTTTCTAACTACAAAAGTAAAAGCAAGTATCCTCTCATGAGTGTAAATTTTAAAGGAGATAATTTCTTCCCTTTCCTTAGTTCAAAAGAAATCTGTATTTTATAGCACACCTGAGTCCCTCTTATATTACTAATCATGCAGCCTAGCCTAGCTATATAGCTTATTGCTTTGTTATATAGATGAGGTTTCATTTAAAATATTCTTATAACATGTTGAATACATCACTACTTTAGATTCTAATTTTTAACTGTATTTTTTATAACCAGTTATAATATTAGATTTTCTGTATCATACACAGAAAGTAGTTTAATGAGCATTAAGTGGTTAAGTTGTAACATGCATTGTTGAAAATTATATGCTCCTATTTTTAAGTTCAGTAGTATTTGTAAATAATGTGAACAATAATGGTCTTATAAGTATATAAATACAAATATATATATTCTTATGTCAAACATATTTGGAAAATGTGTATCTTCTTGAAGGAAATACAGAGTCTCTGACAAATGGTTTCTGTATATTTTGCTGTTACAGATTTTTTTTATCAAGAATTATTTAAGCTTACTAATACTTTTATAAGAAAACAAGTATTGCTCTTTTCTTGAAATTTATCTTTTTAAACTATATGAGATAAAAACTGCAGTATTTGCATTTTTGCAAGTCTGGTTAGGATCAGCACATTAATTTTGCTAGTTTTTGCTGGCTGTGTATAATTTTTGCACTACTATTAATTTTTGTAGGTATATGCAATGAGATTGTTTTTTGTTCTTAGTTTTAAAAACTATGTTTATTCGATATATATTTTTAAAAGGTGGGGTGAAAGATGATATACTTGAAGCAAATATAAGTTAGAATTAAACTACTAGGAACTTACGTATGAAGACCTTAGCTTAATATTGAGACTATTAACAATATTATAATACCAGACAATAAAGGTGTGCACCAAAGAACTAAGTATTAAAAACTTCTTAGGAAAAATATATAGAAAGGCTTATCTTGTTTATTTCTATAAGCTCTGTACCTAAGACAATATCTAGTACAGTATAAGTAGTCAATAAATATTTGTTTAGTGAAAGAACGAATAAGTGAATGTTGTTTATGAAAATAATATATTTTTTAAATGTAACAGTAAAAATAAAAGTTGGGGCCTAAAAGGTGTTAGGATATTCATACATACTTAGAAAATTAACACAGTGAATATTATTTAATCACAGAATAACTAAAAGTGAAAATGGTTTGAGTTTAGAATATCTTTCACAATTTAAAGTAAAACTATTTGCCTTTTTCAGTTCTAGAAATAATTCAATTTTAGCTTTCAGAACTTAGTCTTAGGAATTAAACATAGTAAAGTAAGTAACTACAGATCTCAGCCTTCATTACGGGGTGAGTGCCCAGAATAATCAGTGCTGATGTTTGCAAAGATACATTGTGTTCGACAGACAAGAGCAGAAAATATTGAATCTTTAAATAGTAGACTTGGCTGGCAAGTGAAATCAGTTCTTCAGACTGTATTGAAATCAACATTTTTAGGAATGTTTTCAGGAGAAATTGTAAAATATTTTAAAACTTGTGCACAGTATAAACTATTTCTATATAATCTATGAACATAATTAATGTTAAAAATTAGTGAGCCACTGAAGACTCTAAAGAGTATTTACAGGGCTTCCCTGGTGGCGCAGTGGTTGAGAGTCCGCCTGCTGATGCAGGGGACGTGGGTTCGTGCCCCGGTCCAGGAGGATCCCGCATGCCGCGGAGCGGCTGGGCATAAAAAAAAAAAAAAAAAAAAAAAAGAGTATTTACAGAATTGGAACAAGGAAAATAATTAAAATCCCAAAAGAGCAAGTGATCGGGAGAACACATAAATTTATTAATAAAGTTGAATTTATTGTTAGAGAAAGATGAGAGATTTGATTGACAAGACAGGAAGCAAAGCCCTATATTAATCCCTAGAATTCACAGAGTGATGGAGAGTCATCTATGTTGACTTGTCAAAATCATCACGACAAGGGTAATAGTATTTCTTAGCTTTTTTCTACTACTGGTCCTTATAGAAATCACCTAAATACTGCAGGTTAACAGCACAATTATAATTTTTCATACTCAGTACCTTATAATATAAATAAGATGACAAACTTCTTAATATTTTGGATATATGGTTTAATGTCTTACTTGAAAATTACTTTTCTTCCTTTCATCTTAACAGATAGAAAAAGATTTTTTAAACAGACAATACTTTTGTTCCTTCAGAGACTTATGAGCAGAATTTTTCAGTTTCTTTTCAAGCAATTTCTGATTGCTTATTGCCTGATGAATTTTTGGAAGTAAATATGCATTGTAAGACTTACACAACTTATAGCCATATATGTTATAAATAATAGATATCTTATCATCATGATATATATAATCAATGGTTCAGTCTCAGGACATGGAAAACAAACCAAATAGAGTATTATATGTACCCAGAATTAAATTTACTGAATTACTCAATACACTTTGGAGTATAAATTGTGGAAGTATTTGAAGGGATACCTGAACTAAATGGAATACCTTAACTCTCATATTTTACATTATGTTTAATGAAATTGTAATAAATCTTAAAAGTAATCTGTCTTTCAACTGCTATGCTCCTTGAAGTGTTCTTTTCCAAAATCTAAAAAACTTCTCGTCAACATTTTCACTGATCACATTTTTAATCTAAACATAAATTTAGGTGTCTCACTCCCGATTAAAAAGTATTATCATGGATTCATTTCCCTTCATAGTAAATCAATGTTACCCTTTGTGTGTTTTCTTACTCTAGTTCTCTCTCATTAGGTACTGTGCTAAAGCTGCACTATGGTAGCTCTACTTCCCATTGCTTTAAATGATAATTTAGTTAATAGATCACCTTACTAAACTTCATTTATCATCCAGCTAGAAAAGAAGTCCAGTTATACTCAGATGAAATCTGACCATTACTTCAATGTCTAGAATTATATACACATATATATTTTTTGACATAGGGTCTTTCTAACTGGAATTCTAAATGGGTGAATAGCTATATGCTTATCAGTATATATTATTTACCAAAATAGTATGTCAGATCCTATCAATTGTATACAAAGAATGATAGCAAATTTGTGCTCCCATACCTTTACTTTTTGTTTTTTTTTAATTGAAGTATAGTTTTTTGCAGTGTTGTGTTAGTTTCTACTGTACAGCGAAGTGGAGTTCCCTGTGCTATACAGCAGATTCTCATTAGTTACCTATTTTATACATATTAGTATATATATGTCAATCCCAACGTCCCAGTTCATCCCACCGGCCCTTTCCTCCCTTGGTGTCCATACATTTGTTCTCTATGTCTGTGTCTCTATCTCTGCCTTGCAAACTGGTTTATCTGTACCATTTTTCTAGAGTCCACATATATGCATTAATATATGATATTTGTTTTTCTCTTTCTGACTTGCATCACTCTGTATGACAGTCTCTAGGTCCATCCATGTCTCTACAAATGACCCAATTTCATTCCTTTTTACCACTGAGTAGTTGTATATATGTACCACATCTTCTTTATCCATTCATCTGTACCTTTACTTTTAATTTTGCCCCAGAGGCTCATGATTAATTCTAAGCCTTTGCACAAAGCAGGAAAATCTATTTCTCACGTCCACTTAAACAATAGTGTAGACCACTTATTTCTCACTCAAGCAGCGTTTTGTCTCATTGCACTATGTTATCTCTGTTTAAAATTTATTTAGTTCAGCTAACTGCGTAATATCATTATAATATCTATCCTTAGCACAACTACATCTCCATATATATGTACCATATCCATCCTCTTATATTTTCTTTGTACACAATATCACTATTACCCTGTGTGATCAGACAGCATGGTATAATGGTTCCTTGAGGCCTTGAGCAGGTTACATAGTCATGATTATCAACTTCCTGGAATGGTAATACAAAACTCTCTGGATGATTTTAAATACTAGTTTGTATAATGAGAACAAGTCATCCAATATAGCACCCAGGATATAGTTATTCAACAAATGTCAACTTCATTCCTTTTCAGTGTAGTTAATGGGTGATCTACCCCTTATGAATTAAGGAGTGTAGAATAAATTCAGACAATTTTAACTGCCACTGTAATGAAAACTTAACAAAAATAAAGACTGACAGTATGCAGAGAAGAATATATGCATTTAATTTTCTACACACAATTTATTATCTTTTTTTTCTGTCAACAGGCTTTAGCTGCAGTGAGTTATAAGCAAAATAATTAAATTACTGAGCTCTGGGTAAATCAAATGAGAAATAATTGCAAGGTTCTATGTACGTGATGCATAGATTACTCATAGTCAAAGAATGGGAACTTAATTACATATATTAATACTGTCCTGATTATATTTTCTCTGTGTTTATAAATAAATATTAAGTTGTTATAGTACATCCTTATGATTGGTAGAACCTTAAGTTTTAATAGAAAATATTGTAATGCAGAAGTATTGGTAGATGATAATATTTTAATATTATTTCAGGTAATCAATATTATTACTCAAGGAAGTTAAGATTGAAAATTAAAATGTATCTTAACATAAACTCTAAAACATGAATCTTTAAATATAAAATTGTCAAATAATATAACATGTCAAGTATAAAAATTATAAATTAAAAAAATTGAAAACGATTATATCATTGTATGTCATATTTAAATACATTATTTTTAAAAAACATAGTTATGACCTGATTACACCAGATATAATTATCACAGAGAACATTTTGTTTCAGGTATAATTTATTTTTAATTGTTATATAATGTAATATATCCAATAGTCAGAAAATGAGTATGTGCCAGTATATTCAACATAAAGAATTGGTGCTTAGTAGGCAGATATTTTAATTAGGATTTTGCATTTTTCTTGTGACATTCATGTGTAACTAGTATAATAATGGGAAATAATAAATGGAAAGAAAACTGTCCATTATCCATTTTCTTTGTTCATCTAAAATGCCAAGCTTAGTATATTAAAATGAATTAAAAGAAGTATAATTTCTGCAAATATTTAAATGTCCTTTCTATTGTTTCTTACAAGTAGTCTTTATATTACACTGTTAATCAGTGATGGATAATTCCCCATTTCATAGGTATTACAACGACCTGTCAATTTTAAGTTGTTACTTGAACAGCTGTATCCTATAAAAGAATTTCCAGCATGATGATAAGAATTTAAAATAAAAATTTTTGGGAATTCCCTGGTGGTCCAGTGGTTAGGACTTAATGCTGTCACTGCCAAAGGCCTGGGTTCAATCCCAGATTGAGGAACTAAGATCCCACAAGCTGTGTGGCACAGTCAAAAAAATAATAGTAATAATAAATAAAATAAATAAAATAATTTTCATAGTAGAACAGAAGTTGAAGTTCAACAGAATAAGTAGTTTTTGAAAATATGTTTGAGAACCTATGTTGTCTTGAAAAATAATGAATTGGAATATTTTCTTATAGGAATATTAATGATGATTATGCCATTTAAAATAAAAATGAAATCCTGTAACTACAGGACTATAAATCCAGAATATCAGATGGAGGATACAGGTGTTTTGACAGCTCTGAAAATTAATAAAACAAATTTCAAAAAGAAACAAGAAATTGGACGTTTATGGAAGATGGAAGAGTAGAAAGACCCTGAGCTCACCTCCTCTCACAGGCACACTGAAATTACAGAACCACTACTGATGAGGAAGTCCAGAATATACCAGAAAGGATCTTCTACAGCTAAAGATATAAAGAAGGTACCACATCGAGATGGGTAGTAGGGGCAGAGTTGTGATTTAGTCAAGACCCATACTCCCAGATGGGGAACCCAACAGTGGGAGAATAATTATAATTGCAGAGGTTCTCCCTAAGGACTGAGGAGTCAGAGCCCCACATTGGGCTCCCCAGCCTGGTGGTCTTGCACCAAGAAGAGCCTCCAGAATATTTGGCTTTGAAGGCCAGCAGGGCTTACCTTCAGGAGACCCAGAGGGCTGTGGGAAATAGAGACTCCACTCTTCAGTGGTGCTCACAAAATCTTACACCCTCTGGGACCCGAGGAAGAAGCAGTAATTTGAAAGGAGCCTGGGTCAGACGCACTTACTGATCTTGAAGAGTCTCCCAGAGAGGCAGGAAGCAACTGGAGCTCACCTTGGGGACATAGACACTGGCAGCAGCCATTTGGGGGAGTTACTTCTACCATCATGGACACAGTTGGCTTGCAAGCACCATTTTGGAACCCTCTTTCCAGCTTATTAGCCTCAGGACCCAGCCCTGCCCCTGCCCAGCAGCCTGTAGGCACCACCACTGGGAGGCCTCAGGCCAAGCAGCTATCTCCACGGGGACACAGCGCCCCCCACCAGCAGGCAGGCTGCCTTAGGCACCCCCGAGCCCCAGCCATTTCTGGACATGGCGCCACAGACCAGTGCACAGGCACTAGACCTGGGACCCGCCACGGGCCTGTAGCCAGAGACACTGGGACCTGGCTCTGCCTACCAGTGGCTGGCTGCCAGCCACAGAACACCCAGGGCCCAGTCCCATCCACCAGTGAGCTGGCTCTAGCCTCGGGAAAGGCCTCGCCCACAAGTGGGCAAGCACTAGCCCCATGACACCCTGGGCCCCGGCCCTGCCCACTTAGTAGGCAGACCCCAGCCCCAGGACTGCTGCAGGCCTGCAACCTGCCATGGCAGGAACCAGCCTACCCGCCAGCAGGCCAACATCAGCTCTGAGACACCCTCGGCTCCTCAGACAGCCACCCTGGGATCTGGTCCCACTCACCAGTGGGCTAATACAAGCTTCAGGACACCGTGGACCCTGCTGCCAGCTGTGTCAGCAGCTGGCACCATCCATCAGCAGTCTAACACCAGCTCTGGGACCCCTAGTCCCTGCAGCCAGAAACCCCAGGAGCTGGATTCACCCACTGGTAGCTGGGCACCAGCCGTGGGATCTCCTGGACTGTGACTTTACACACCAGTGGGCAGGCACTGGACCCAGGACCACCACAGCACCACAGCCTACCTTGTGAGGTCCCAGCCAACACATCAGCAGGCTGGCACCAGATCCGAGATGCCTTGGACTCCTCATCCAACAGCCCCAAGATCCAGCCCCAATATCCAGCAGGCCATCACCGGCTTCGGGACAGCGTGGGACCTGTAGAGAACTTTGTCAAGAACACTCCCACCCATCAGCAGACCGACACTAAGATCTGGAAACCATAGCCCTGCAACCCCCCTGCCGACTCCAGTACATAGCTCTGTCCACCGGTGAGCCAGACTAGCAACAGGACCCCCCAAATGCTGCAGCCAGTTTCTTCATGACACAGACCTGCCAACTAGCAGCCAGTAGCCTCACAAAGGCAGGGCGTGGTAACCAACTGGATGACGGGCCAGCCATACCTGCCAGACAGTCCATAGTAGTCAGCCCACCACAACAGAAGAGCCCAAGCAGCTCACATAGGGGGTACACTTAGAACATATAGTTCTAGTGACCAGGGGACAGTGGGCTGCTGGGACACAGAGGACCTCTCCTACAAAAGGCCACTTCTCCAAGGTCAGGAAATGTAACAAACCTACTACATACAGAGCAATAAAAACAGCAAGTTAAGAAAAATGAG
>NC_041233.1:117628876-117685732 GCF_002837175.3 Physeter macrocephalus | reverse complement strand
AACCAAGCTGGTGCAAATGATTTTCAACACTTGATTTGGGTATTTTGAGTATGTCGGCTATCTCCCGCGTGGTATAACGTTGATTGTTCTCAATTAATGTCTCGATTTGATCTCTATCAACTTCAACTGGTCTACCTGACTGTGGAGCATCGTCCAGCGAGAAATCTCCAACACAAAACTTCACAAACCACTTTTGACACGTTCAATCAGTCACAGCACCTTCTCCATACACTGCACAGATCTTTTTTTGCATTTCAGTTGCGTTTTTACCTTTCTTGAAATGATAAAGCATAATATGCTTAAAATGTTGCTTTTTTTCTTCCATCTTCAATATTAAAATGGCTTCACAGGGACTTCCCTGGTGGCGCAGTGGTTAAGAATCTGCCTGCCAATGCAGAGGACACGGGTTCAAGCCCTGGTCCGGGAAGATCCCACATGTTGTGGAGCAACTAAGCCTGTGCGCCACAACTACTGAGCCTACACTCTAGAGGTCGTGAGCCACAACTACTGAGCCCACGTGCCACAACTACTGAGCCCACGTGCCACAACCACTGAAGTCCGAGTGCCTAGAGCCCATGCTCCGCAACAAGAGAAGCCACCACAGTGAGAAGCCCGCACACCGCAAAGAAGAGTAGCCCCTGCTCGCCACAACTAGAGAAAGCCTGTGTGCAACAAGGAAGACCCAACACAGCCAAAAATAAATAATAAATAAATAAATTTATTTTAAAAAATGGCTTCACAAAATTTCACCAATTTTGATTTTTTTTTTAATGCACGCCGATATGACAGCTGTCACAGCACAATCTAACAACATTGTTTTGAATGAAGTTAAAGACAGTTAGGTGCTACTAGAGCCATCTTACGGAAAAGAACAAATGAACATTTTGGCCAACCCAATACAAAAAAATTAATGGAACCTAATAGAAAGCTCAGAAGTAAACTTACATTTACATGAGTATTTGATATTTTGTCAAAGGTGCCAAAGCAAGCCAATGGGGAAAGAAAAGTCTTCAATAAATGATGCTAGAATAACTGGATATCTATATGGGACAAAACTAACTCCAAACCATACACCACACCATACACAAAATTAAATTTGATTAATTAGGATTATAGTCCTAAACATAAAAACTAAAACCATAGATCTTTTAAAGGGAAGCATAGGAGAATATTTTCCTGAGCTGCCGGTAGGCAAAGATTTCTTAAACAAGTCATATATTGTTATTCATAAAAGAAAAATTCTGATAAATTATACCTCATCAAAATTAAAACTTATACTCATCAAAAGACAGCACTGAAGAAATGAATAAGTAAGCCACAAAGAAAATATTTTCAAAATGTATATCTGACTTGTATCCAGAACTTGCAAAATGTACTTACAACTCAATAAGAAGACAAACAACCCAATTGAAAAATGGGCAAAAGATTTTAACAGATACTTCACCAAAGAAGATATACAAAACGCCAATACAAAAATGAAAAATCACTCCACATCATTAACCACTTTAGAAAATGGTATGGTAGGTTCTTACAAATTTAAACATACATCTTATGAGCCAGCAATTCCATTTCTAGGTATTTACTCAAGATATATGAAAACATATGTCCACACAAAGACTTTTCCATGAATCTTCAATGAAGCCCTAAACATAATAGCCCCAAACTAGTAACAATCCAAACAATCTGTGGTATATCCATACAATGCAATATTATTCAGCAATAAAAAGAATAAACTATGGAAACAAAAGAATGAATCTCAAAAAAAAAATCCCATTATAGTACCTGGAAGAAGCCTTATACAAGACAGTATATATTATATGATTCATTTATAGAAAGTTCTAGAGCAGGCAAAACTATGGTTAAAAAAAATATCAGAACAGTGGCTGGCAATGGAAGTAGCAGTTGCAGGGATTGACTGGGAATGGGCACAAGGGGACTTTCAGGGATGATAGTAATGTTCTATATCTTGATAGGGGTTTGAGTTACACAGATGTACATATTTGTCAAAAATCAGAGAATGTATACTTCAAATTTATGCATTTCCCCGTATGTAAATTTTATAATTTTTTAACTATAAATTTAAAAATGCTGCTCTCCCAAATTGTTCTGAACATGGGTTGGTGGCCAAAGGCTGCGGTAGTGTGGAGTAGGGGAAAGGGCCCAGACTTTAAAGCCAGACAGACATAAATTTGACTCCTGGCTCAGCCATTAGGCTGTGTGTCTTTGGGCAAGTTATTTAACTTCTCTGTTTCCTCATCTGTACAGATAAAATAGTAGCACAATGCCCAACAAATAGTAAGTGCTCCATAAATGGCAGCTAATGATAAACTGACATTTGAGATGATTTGGGGCCACAGGGCCAAAGGTAGTATCACAGTACAGTTCATGGACACCATTCCAACCAAGATGTTGGCCTACTAAGGGTTATATATGAGCCTCCCCTGGGATATTTGTATTTTATAAGATTCCCTGAAGGTTAAAAAAGTACCCCGTCTCCTTCCAAGGAGTAAATGAACGGACACTTGGAGCAGTGCTTGTTTGATTGGCTCTCAATACCCTGAGCTGCACTCACCTCAGGGTCTGTGCTTTCTTTGTAGGAGTGAATGCTGAAGGTCATGCCTTCAAATGTGTGGTCCACCCGCAGGAAAGCCAAAGCCAGCTTGGCCACCGTCAGATTTGCTGTCCTCCCGTGAAACTCCATCTTGTGACCAGCACGCTCAATTATCATCAGAATTCTGCAAGGACAGACAGATAGAGAAGAGCATCCCTAACTCTTTCATGTAAAACCCATCCTCCTTCCAAGATTTCCTCAATGTAAGACTTTTATTTGAGTTTTAATCACTATATTTGTATTGCTTAGAAATTAGTAGATAGTTTCTACTGTACAGCGAAGTGGAGTTCCCTGTGCTATACAGCAGATTCTCATTAGTTACCTATTTTATACATATTAGTATATATATGTCAATCCCAACGTCCCAGTTCATCCCACCGGCCCTTTCCTCCCTTGGTGTCCATACATTTGTTCTCTATGTCTGTGTCTCTATCTCTGCCTTGCAAACTGGTTTATCTGTACCATTTTTCTAGAGTCCACATATATGCATTAATATATGATATTTGTTTTTCTCTTTCTGACTTGCATCACTCTGTATGACAGTCTCTAGGTCCATCCATGTCTCTACAAATGACCCAATTTCATTCCTTTTTACCACTGAGTAGTATTTCATTGTATATATGTACCACATCTTCTTTATCCATTCATCTGTACCTTTACTTTTAATTTTGCCCCAGAGGCTCATGATTAATTCTAAGCCTTTGCACAAAGCAGGAAAATCTATTTCTCACGTCCACTTAAACAATAGTGTAGACCACTTATTTCTCACTCAAGCAGCGTTTTGTCTCATTGCACTATGTTATCTCTGTTTAAAATTTATTTAGTTCAGCTAACTGCGTAATATCATTATAATATCTATCCTTAGCACAACTACATCTCCATATATATGTACCATATCCATCCTCTTATATTTTCTTTGTACACAATATCACTATTACCCTGTGTGATCAGACAGCATGGTATAATGATTCCTTGAGGCCTTGAGCAGGTTACATAGTCATGATTATCAACTTCCTGGAATGGTAATACAAAACTCTCTGGATGATTTTAAATACTAGTTTGTATAATGAGAACAAGTCATCCAATATAGCACCCAGGATATAGTTATTCAACAAATGTCAACTTCATTCCTTTTCAGTGTAGTTAATGGGTGATCTACCCCTTATGAATTAAGGAGTGTAGAATAAATTCAGACAATTTTAACTGCCACTGTAATGAAAACTTAACAAAAATAAAGACTGACAGTATGCAGAGAAGAATATATGCATTTAATTTTCTACACACAATTTATTATCTTTTTTTTCTGTCAACAGGCTTTAGCTGCAGTGAGTTATAAGCAAAATAATTAAATTACTGAGCTCTGGGTAAATCAAATGAGAAATAATTGCAAGGTTCTATGTACGTGATGCATAGATTACTCATAGTCAAAGAATGGGAACTTAATTACATATATTAATACTGTCCTGATTATATTTTCTCTGTGTTTATAAATAAATATTAAGTTGTTATAGTACATCCTTATGATTGGTAGAACCTTAAGTTTTAATAGAAAATATTGTAATGCAGAAGTATTGGTAGATGATAATATTTTAATATTATTTCAGGTAATCAATATTATTACTCAAGGAAGTTAAGATTGAAAATTAAAATGTATCTTAACATAAACTCTAAAACATGAATCTTTAAATATAAAATTGTCAAATAATATAACATGTCAAGTATAAAAATTATAAATTAAAAAAATTGAAAACGATTATATCATTGTATGTCATATTTAAATACATTATTTTTAAAAAACATAGTTATGACCTGATTACACCAGATATAATTATCACAGAGAACATTTTGTTTCAGGTATAATTTATTTTTAATTGTTATATAATGTAATATATCCAATAGTCAGAAAATGAGTATGTGCCAGTATATTCAACATAAAGAATTGGTGCTTAGTAGGCAGATATTTTAATTAGGATTTTGCATTTTTCTTGTGACATTCATGTGTAACTAGTATAATAATGGGAAATAATAAATGGAAAGAAAACTGTCCATTATCCATTTTCTTTGTTCATCTAAAATGCCAAGCTTAGTATATTAAAATGAATTAAAAGAAGTATAATTTCTGCAAATATTTAAATGTCCTTTCTATTGTTTCTTACAAGTAGTCTTTATATTACACTGTTAATCAGTGATGGATAATTCCCCATTTCATAGGTATTACAACGACCTGTCAATTTTAAGTTGTTACTTGAACAGCTGTATCCTATAAAAGAATTTCCAGCATGATGATAAGAATTTAAAATAAAAATTTTTGGGAATTCCCTGGTGGTCCAGTGGTTAGGACTTAATGCTGTCACTGCCAAAGGCCTGGGTTCAATCCCAGATTGAGGAACTAAGATCCCACAAGCTGTGTGGCACAGTCAAAAAAATAATAGTAATAATAAATAAAATAAATAAAATAATTTTCATAGTAGAACAGAAGTTGAAGTTCAACAGAATAAGTAGTTTTTGAAAATATGTTTGAGAACCTATGTTGTCTTGAAAAATAATGAATTGGAATATTTTCTTATAGGAATATTAATGATGATTATGCCATTTAAAATAAAAATGAAATCCTGTAACTACAGGACTATAAATCCAGAATATCAGATGGAGGATACAGGTGTTTTGACAGCTCTGAAAATTAATAAAACAAATTTCAAAAAGAAACAAGAAATTGGACGTTTATGGAAGATGGAAGAGTAGAAAGACCCTGAGCTCACCTCCTCTCACAGGCACACTGAAATTACAGAACCACTACTGATGAGGAAGTCCAGAATATACCAGAAAGGATCTTCTACAGCTAAAGATATAAAGAAGGTACCACATCGAGATGGGTAGTAGGGGCAGAGTTGTGATTTAGTCAAGACCCATACTCCCAGATGGGGAACCCAACAATGGGAGAATAATTATAATTGCAGAGGTTCTCCCTAAGGACTGAGGAGTCAGAGCCCCACATTGGGCTCCCCAGCCTGGTGGTCTTGCACCAAGAAGAGCCTCCAGAATATTTGGCTTTGAAGGCCAGCAGGGCTTACCTTCAGGAGACCCAGAGGGCTGTGGGAAATAGAGACTCCACTCTTCAGTGGTGCTCACAAAATCTTACACCCTCTGGGACCCGAGGAAGAAGCAGTAATTTGAAAGGAGCCTGGGTCAGACGCACTTACTGATCTTGAAGAGTCTCCCAGAGAGGCAGGAAGCAACTGGAGCTCACCTTGGGGACATAGACACTGGCAGCAGCCATTTGGGGGAGTTACTTCTACCATCATGGACACAGTTGGCTTGCAAGCACCATTTTGGAACCCTCTTTCCAGCTTATTAGCCTCAGGACCCAGCCCTGCCCCTGCCCAGCAGCCTGTAGGCACCACCACTGGGAGGCCTCAGGCCAAGCAGCTATCTCCACGGGGACACAGCGCCCCCCACCAGCAGGCAGGCTGCCTTAGGCACCCCCGAGCCCCAGCCATTTCTGGACATGGCGCCACAGACCAGTGCACAGGCACTAGACCTGGGACCCGCCACGGGCCTGTAGCCAGAGACACTGGGACCTGGCTCTGCCTACCAGTGGCTGGCTGCCAGCCACAGAACACCCAGGGCCCAGTCCCATCCACCAGTGAGCTGGCTCTAGCCTCGGGAAAGGCCTCGCCCACAAGTGGGCAAGCACTAGCCCCATGACACCCTGGGCCCCGGCCCTGCCCACTTAGTAGGCAGACCCCAGCCCCAGGACTGCTGCAGGCCTGCAACCTGCCATGGCAGGAACCAGCCTACCCGCCAGCAGGCCAACATCAGCTCTGAGACACCCTCGGCTCCTCAGACAGCCACCCTGGGATCTGGTCCCACTCACCAGTGGGCTAATACAAGCTTCAGGACACCGTGGACCCTGCTGCCAGCTGTGTCAGCAGCTGGCACCATCCATCAGCAGTCTAACACCAGCTCTGGGACCCCTAGTCCCTGCAGCCAGAAACCCCAGGAGCTGGATTCACCCACTGGTAGCTGGGCACCAGCCGTGGGATCTCCTGGACTGTGACTTTACACACCAGTGGGCAGGCACTGGACCCAGGACCACCACAGCACCACAGCCTACCTTGTGAGGTCCCAGCCAACACATCAGCAGGCTGGCACCAGATCCGAGATGCCTTGGACTCCTCATCCAACAGCCCCAAGATCCAGCCCCAATATCCAGCAGGCCATCACCGGCTTCGGGACAGCGTGGGACCTGTAGAGAACTTTGTCAAGAACACTCCCACCCATCAGCAGACCGACACTAAGATCTGGAAACCACAGCCCTGCAACCCCCCTGCCGACTCTAGTACATAGCTCTGTCCACCGGTGAGCCAGACTAGCAACAGGACCCCCCAAATGCTGCAGCCAGTTTCTTCATGACACAGACCTGCCAACTAGCAGCCAGTAGCCTCACAAAGGCAGGGCGTGGTAACCAACTGGATGACGGGCCAGCCATACCTGCCAGACAGTCCATAGTAGTCAGCCCACCACAACAGAAGGACACAAACAGCCCACAGAGGAGGCACCCCTAGAGTATATAGCTCTGGTGACCAGAGGTGAGTGCACTGCTGGGACTCATGGGACATCTCCTATAAAAGGCCACTTCTCCAAAGTCAGGAAATGTAATCAACTTATCAGATACATGGAAATAAAAAAGAACATACCAAATGAAAGGACAAGGTAAACCACAGAAGAACTAAGTCAAGCGGAGGTAGGCAATCTACCCAATAAAGAGTTCAAGGAAGTGGTCATAAAGTTGATCAAAGAACTGTGGAAGAAGAGTGGATGAACAAAGTGAGAATTTTAACAGAGTTCTAAGACATAAAGAAGAACCAAACAGAATTTAAGAATACAGTAGCTGAAATAAAATATACAATAGAAGGAATCAACAGTAGATTGGATGATACAGAGGAATGGATCAGTGAGGTGAAAGAGTAGTGATAATCACTGAAGATGAACATAAAAAAAGAGTAAAAAATATGAAGAGGGCTTCCCTGGTGGCGCGGTGGTTGAGAGTCCGCCTGCCGTTGCAGGGGACACGGGTTCATGCCCCGGTCCGGGAAGATCCCACATGCCGTGGGGCATCTAGGCCCGTGAGCCATGGCCGCTGAGCCCACGTGTCTGGAGCCTGTGCTCTGCAACGCGAGAGGCCACAACAGTGAGAGGCCAGCGTACCGCAAAAAAAAAAAAAAAAAAAAAAAATGAAGAAAGGAGATCAGTTTAAGAGATTTCTTGGAAAACATCAAGTGTACTAACATTTGCATTATAGGGATCTCAGAATGAGAAGAGAGAGGAAGAAAGGGGCAAAGAACATATTTGAATACACAATCGCTGAAAACTTCACTAACCTGGGAAAGGAAACAGACATTCGTGTACAGGAAGCACAGAGAGTCCCAAAGAGGATCAACGCAAAGAGGACCACACCGGGTCACGTCATAATTAAAATGGCAAAAATTGAAGATTAAAGAGAGAATATTAAGAGCAGCAAGAGAAAAGTGACAAATTTCATACAAGGAAACTCCTATAAGACTATCAGCTGACTTTTCAGCAGAAACTCTTCAGGCCAGAAGGGAGTGGCATGATATATTTAAAGTGATGAAATGAAAAAAACTACCACCAAGAATATTTTACCTGGCAAGACTCTCATTCAGATTTGATGGGAGAGATCAAAAGTTTTACAGACAAACAAAAGATAAGAGTTCAGCACCACCAAACCAGCTTTACAAGAAATATTAAAGGAACTTCGCTAAGCAAAAAAGAAAAGGTCACAACTAGAAACATGCAAATTATGAAAGGAAAAACCTCATTGGTGAAGGAAGTAAATCAATGACATACAAAGCTAGTAGGAAGGTTAAAAGATGAAAGTAGTAAAATCATCTATGCTCACAATAAGTAATTCATACAGAAAACAAAAAGCTGTAAAATATGGCAAAAACAGTAATCGTAGGGGGAGGGGAGTAAAATGGAGAATTGTTAAAATGCATTTGAAATTAAGAGATCAGCAATTTAAAATAATTCCATCTATTATATCTATAGATATGTAGGCTTATCTATATATCTATAGGATAGGTGTAGTTAGATTGCTATATATAAACCACATGGTAAACACAACCCCAAAAGTTATGATAGATACACATGCAAAAAAGAGAAAGAAATCCATACATAACACTAAGGATGATTATCAAATCATAAGGGTAGAAAACAAAAGAAGAAGAAAAAAAAAGAACTACAAAACAACCCCCAAACAATTAATAAAATGACAGTAAGTACATACCTATCAGTAATTACTTTACATGGACTAAATGCTCTGCTCAGAAGACATGGAGTGTTAGAATGGTTACAAAAACAAGACCAACATATGCTGCCTACAAGAGACTCACTTCAGATCTACAGACACACACAGACTGAATGTTAGGGGATGCAAAAAGGTATTTCATGCAACTGGAAATCAAATGAAAGCTGGGGTAGCAATACATACATCAGACAAAATAGACTTTAAAATAAAGATTGTTATAGGAGACAAAGGATGTTACATAATGATGAAGGGATCAATTCAAGAAGATACAATAATTGTAAATATATGCAGCCAACATAGGAGCACCTAAATACGTAAAGCAAATATTAACTGACGTAAAAGGAGAAATTGACAGTAACATAATAATAGTAGTGGATTTTAATACCTCACTTACATCAATGGGCAGATTATTCAGACAGAAATCAATAAGGAAACACTGGCATTAAATGACACATTAGACCAAATGTACTTTATAGAGATATAATGAGAGCATTCCATGCAAAAGCAGCAGAATACACATTCTTCTCAAGTGCATGTGGAACATTATCCAGGATGTATCACATGCTGGACCACAAAACAAGTCTTGGTAATTTTAAGAAAACTGAAATCATAAGAAGCATTTTTTCCAACTGCAACACCATGAGAATAGAAATCAACTACAAGAAAATACTGCAAAAAACATGAACATGAGGCTAAATAATATGCTACTGATGAATGGATCACTGAAGAAAATGAAGAAGAAATAAAAAAATACCTGGAGGTAAATGAAAATGAAAACATAATGATCCAAAATATATGGGATGCAGCAAGAGCAGTTCTAAAAGGATGTTTATAGTGATATGTCTACCTGAAGAAACAAGAAAAATCTCAAATAAACAACCTAATCTTACACCTAAAGGAACTAGGAAAAGAACAAAGTCCAAAGGTAGTAGAACGAAAGAAATCATAAAGATCAAATCAGAAATAAATGAAATAGAGATTAAAGAAAACAATAGAAAAGATCAATGAAACTAAGAGGTGGTTCTTTAAAAAGATAAACAAACTTGATAACTCTTTAGCCTGACTCGTCAAGAAAAAAAGAGAGTGGGCCCAAATGGATAAAATCAGAAATGAAAAAGAAGTTACAACCTACACCACAGAAATACAGTGGATTATAAAATATTACTAAGAACAACTATGTGGCAATAAAATGATCAACCTAAGAGAAAAGGACAAATTCTTAAAAATGTACAATCTCTCAAGACTAAACCAGGAAGAAATAGAAAATATGTACAGACCAATTACCAGTAATGAAATTGAATCAGTAATAAAACAAACAAACAAACAAAAACTCCCAAAAACAAAAGTCCAGGGCCAGAAGGTTTCACAGGTGAATTCTATCAAATATTTAGTAAACAGTTAACACCTATCCTTCTAAAACTATTCCAAAAAGAATTGCAGAGGAAGGAATGCTTCTGAACTCATTCTGTGAGGCCAGCCTCATGCTGATACTAAAACCAGGCAAAGATATCACAGAAAAAGAAAATTACAGGCCAGTATCACCGGTGAACATAGATGCAAAAATTCGTAATAAAATATTAGCAAACCAAATCCAATGATACATTAAAAAGATTGTACATCATGATCAAGTGGGATTTGTCCCACAGATGCAAGGATTTTCATATCTACAAATCAATCAATGTGATATATCACATTAACAAATTGAAGAATAAAAATCATAAGATTATATGATAATCCCGCAGCTAACATCATACTTAATGGTGAAAAGCTGGAAGCATTTGCTCTAAGATCAGGAGCAAGACAAGAATGCCCACTCTTGCCACTTTGATTTAACATAGTATTGGATGTCCTAGACACAGCAGTCAGACAAGATAAAGAAATAAAAGGAATCCAAATTGGAAAGGGAGAAGTAAAACTGTTACTGTTTGCAGATGACATGATAGTATATATCAAAAAATCCTAAAGATGCACCAAAAAATGTCTAGCGCTCATCAGTGAATATGGTCAGGTTGCAGGGTACAAAATTGTTATAAAGAAATCTGTTGTATATCCTAGCAATGAACTATCAGAAAAAGAAATTAATAAAATAATCCCATTTACAGTCACATGAAAAAGCATAAAATACCTAGAAATAAATCTAGCTAAGGATGTAAAAGACCTGTACTTGGAAAACTATAAGACACTGATAAAAGAAATTGAAGGCTACACAAACAAATGGAAAGCTATACTGTGTTCATGGATTGGAAGAATTAATACTGTTAAAATCATCATACTACTCAAGGGAGTCTACAGATTCAATGAAATCTTATCAAAATACCGATGGTATTTTTCACAGAACTACAACAAATAGTTTAAAAATTTGCATGGAAACACAAAATACCCCCAATAGCCAAAACAATCCTGAGAAAGAAGAACAGAGCTGAAAGTCTCACACTTCCTGACTTCAGACTATGCTACAAAGGTACAGTAATCAAAAGAGTATGAAATACTCTTTGGTACAAAAATAGACTCATTGATCAATGGAACGGAATAGAGGGCCCAGAAATAAACCCACATGCTTATGGTTAATTAATCTACAATCTAGGCATGGATATACAATTGGGAAAAGACAGTTTCTTCAATAAGTGGTGCTGGGAAAACTAGACAACCACATGTAAAAGAATGAAATTAGAACATTTTCTCACACCAGATTAAAAAAAATATAAAAAAATGGATAAAAGACCTAAATGAAAGACTGAAAAACATAAATCTCCTAGGAGAAAACATAAGTAGAACACTCTTTGACATAAACAGTAGCAGTAGTTTTTTGGATCTGTCGCCTAAGGCAAAGGAAGCAAAAGCAAAAATAAACAAATTGGACCTAATTAAACTTTAAAGCTTTTACACAGCAATGGAAACCACTGACTAAATGAAAAGACAACCTATTGTTGTTGAATGGGAGAAAATATTTGCAAGTGATATGACTGATAAGGGGTTAATATCCAAAATATATAAAATCTTGTACTACTCAATATATTAAAAGAAAGAACAACTCAATTGAAAAATGAGCAGAAGACCTGAATAGACATTTTTCCAAAGAAGACCTACAGATGACCAACAGGCACATGAAAAGATGCTCAAAATAATTAATCATCAGAGAAATGCAAATCAAAACCACAGTGAGCTATCTCCTCACACCTGTCAGAATGGCCACCACAAATAGCAATTGATGGTGAGGATGTGGAGAAAAGGGAACCTTCATACACTGTTGGTGGGAATGTAAACTGGTGTAACTACTGTGGAAAACAGTGTGGAGGTTCATGAAAAACTAAAAATAGAACTGCCAAATGATCCAGTAATTCATTCCTGGGTATATATTCAAAGAAAATGAAAACACTATATTTGCAAATATACATGCACCCCAATGTTCATAGCAATATTATTTACAATAGCCAAGATATGGAAATAATCTAAGTGTCCATCAACAGATGAGTGGATAAAGAAGATGTGGTATAAATATACAATGGAAAAGTATTCAACCATAAAGAATAATGAAATTTTGCCATTTGCAGTAACATGGATGGACCTGGTGGGTAGTATGCTTAGTGAAATAAGTCAGACAGAGAAAGACAAACACTGTATGTTATCATTTATATGTGGAACCTAAAATATAAAAGAAAGGAATGAATATTACTAAACAAAAACAGACTCACAGATGTACAGAACAAATTAGTGATTCCCAGTGAGGAAAGGGAATGGGGGAGGAGCAGCCTGGGGTAGGGGATTACGAGGAACAAACTACCATGTACAAAGCTACAAGGATATATTGTACAGGACAGCGAGTATAGTTTATATTTTATAATAATTTTAGTTGAAATATAATGTATAAAGATTTTGAGTCACTCTGTTGTACACCTGAAACTAATGTAATATTATGTCACTATACCTCAACAACAACAAAAAAGCAATAATACACTGGAAAGAATCTTACCAGTCACACACACACACACACACACACACACACACGCACACGCACACACACACACACGCACACACACACACACCAAGGTCTCTCATATGAGTGTGTCTGTACAGTGGGTATCAACTTGAACCCTGTGTGGAAAAAAACTTAAAAATTCAAATTCCTTGTGTGTAGGCTATACTCAGTAAACTAGTTAGTGTTGAGTTATCTAAGAGCTATTAGTTTTTAAACTTCACATATATCAACTTCCATATGCTTTTACTTTAGATAAATTTTAATTTAGATAATTTTTTCAAGAAAATACATTATTTTTAATGAATAGAAATATGTCCACAGTGTATCATAACTTTTTATTATGAAGCATGAGGCTTTCTTTATTTTGTAGCACCATGTATTTATTTATATATTCATGTACATGTGCATTATTCTGTGGGTATATTATACATATATATAAAGGTATTATGTATAAAAAGCCTAAAGTATATGGAGTTTAAAGTCTGTCATTACTTAGGATTGTAGAACATGTCAATAGATTTGACATAGTTGTGTGCATTTTGATGATTTTGTTTATAGAATTGTGTATAACTAGCGAGAAGACCCATGTCTCATTTTTTTTACATTAACTCTAGTGGTTAATATCATGTAACCATAAGAATTCCCCACATACTTCTTTTTAATATTTTTAGATTTATTTTTTTTTAGCACAACTCATGTATCTTAAAAGAAAAGCTATGATTAATCCATGTACAATTTAGCAGTCTGCAAATCCTTCGTAATTTAATACCGAGATCCTTTAATGTTAATCTAGAATATGTTTCTTTATTATATTAGTAACATATTAGTTATTTGCAATTCAGACAAGTGGAAAATTGCTTTCCATAGTATCTTTTGTAAATATGTTTTCAGCTTTCTTCTTATAGGTTGCTAAGCTAGCAGTGAAACACATTTTCTTTTTGATGCAATGCACTAATTTTCATGTCGACATAATACACTTGTTCTAAAGTATAATTTCTTAAAATGATTGTGTTTTTTATTAATAATTAAGGTAAATGGTAACTTCTCATACTGCTCTATTTCCCAAGAGATGTAAATGTTTTGTGTTTGTAGTTTCAATAAGAAGTGTTAAACTATGGCAGTTCCTTATACTTATAAATTCAAGAATAGAACAAAGACTCAAATTATCAGGTGTGGAATATAAGGTGACTGCTGTTACCTATTCTTGCCTAACATGAAAGTCACAGTGCAGAATAATGAAGAGTATGTTTACTATTTACGTTTGCTCTTCTTTGATAATGTAAGATGTCTTATATAAACAGCATTCATACCAAATTATAAACAATAATTAAAGTTTTCCAAGTCAAATGTTCTTCTTATGTTGATTAAAATATCAACAAAATTCTGCTCATACAGTTGAATTTACAGACTTCAGTTTTTAAAAGAAAGAAACCTAATCCAAAGTGTGTAGGTATATTTGGGCAAATCCTAAACTAAATTGAGCTTCACTAAATGAAGTTCTGGAAGTGATCAGTTCTTAGGAGAAACAGAAAGGCCCCATATACAGAGAAAGTAAATTTGCTATGCATATTATTTCATTCGAAGCCCATGATACTGCCTTTAAGTTTCCTAGAAAATTGATGGGACCAAATGTTTTAGCAGTTGCATTGATACTGCTGTTTTGTAGCTATCCCAAAGAATTTACTGATTGGCAAAGACATATGGAAATGCTGTATCAGTTGATATACCCCAGAATTAATTTTTATCATAGCTTTTCAGTTTTTCAAATATTAATTTTAAAGAATAATGGCTTGTTTAATTTTTCTAAAAACCCAAATGTCTGTTTTTCACTTTAATTTGTTTATTGAAACTTTTGTTGTTAAAAGAAAAAAGCCTCTGAAGAGAATTAAGTCAGTATTGCTTTTGTGGGTGAATAGAAGAAAATTGTGTAAGATTTTAATTGGGCCCAGTTAATGAAGGGCTGGGGTTCTTAGTTACAATTCTCAGATGACATAGGTGTGCCTATGCATAAACTTTTGTAAAAATTTAACTTAGTAGCTTCTATGTGTGCAACATGATAAAAGTTCAGGAGATGGTTGGTGCCGACAGTTGCACTACAGTGTGCATATGCTTAATGCAGTGGACTGGTGTGCTTAGAAATATCTAAAATAGGAATTTTAAGTTATGTATATATATTTTCACTGTTAAAAAATAAAGCTTAGTATTTGAAAAGTAAGTTCTTATTGAATAGTGCCATCCACATGGCATATTGTAGATGCCTGTCTATGATAAATTTGCCTTGTTTATCATCTAGCATGTAAATACTTTATCACTTTATGTATATCATTCTAAAAAAGTTAAATTAGCTGGTAAAATTATTTCAAATTTTGTAAGGAAATAACTTATGAATCTATTTGTAATCTTTAAATATGTTTTCATTTGGATCTTCAAATATAACATCTTCTCTCGTTATCATCTTTTGGAATTCCAGTTGCATCATTTTTCTTTTCCTCTGGCTTTCTTATTTTCTTTATTCACATCAGGTACTAATTTCTCTGTCTTTCCTATTCTCTCTATTCTACCGAGGCACTCAAGCTCTTTCCTCTGCCCCCAGGCTTCTCTCTTCCTTTCTTTGCCTTATGTTCTGCCTGTTTATCTCCCAGGACACCATTTCCCTCTGGCAATTAAGCAATTCAACTGTTAGAGTTTGGATTTTCTTTGTCCTAGTTTGCTTTAACTCTATCCATCCCATTCCTGCTAAAATATGATATTGCTCTTGGTCATTGTTTTCATTGTTAGAAGTGATTCTCTTCTCTGATAATCTTTGTTTTTTCAGTTGATGGGAAAATCAGACCAGCTCAGAGCATATTTTTGAACTCAGAGAAAGATGCCAGGCAGTAGACTTCTTTTTGGACTCATCTCCCTACTTCTCTTTGATTTTATTGGATCTGTTGATTTTTGGTGATGGCCCACCTTGATTGGCCTATATTGACTGTACCCTTGGGGGACACATGCCCTTCTCCCCTTTCCTCTCCTTTTAATACTTGATGAAGTCTTGTTTATCCCTCTTTAGCAGAAAAACCGTGTTAATTAAGATAGGCAACAGACTCAGTCACCTTGGGGTCAAATTCTGGTTCTAATATATTCTGATTAAGTGAACTTGAAGAAATTCATCTCTCAGTGTCTCAATTCTTAGTTCAATTCTCCATTAAATGGTCATAATAATGTTCACATCACTATTTTAAGGATTAAATCACAGACTCAGCTAGAATGCTTAGAACTGGGCCTTGTTTTAGTCTGTTCTGGCTTCTGTAAAAATACCATAGACTGGGTGGCTTTAAAGAAGAGATACTTACTTCTCACAGTTATGGAGGCTGGAAGTCCAAGACTAAGCCACTGGTAGATTTGGAGTCTAGTGAGAGCTTACTTCCTGGGTTATGGTTGGTCATCTTCTTGTAGTATATTCACATATATTCATATATTGTAGTATATTCTCACGGCAGAGGACCATGTGGGAGGACCAGAGGGAGCTCTCTTGGGTCTCATTTATAAGGTCACCGGTCCCATTCAAGTAGGCTTCATCCTCACCATCTAATCACCTCTCAAAGGCCCCACCTCCACATACCATCACATTGGAGTTTAGGTTTCAACATGGGAATTTTTGGAAGACACACACATTCCATCTATAGCAGACCTGAAAGAATAAATAATAAGCATTTATTTTTATCATTCTTATTGTTATTATTGGTTATTATTTTATACTGAAGGAGAATTTCTAAAAAGGTAACTTACAATTAAAATATAGGTGATTCAAGCATTTTAAATAGGATATTTTATTTGTTACATTTGTTCATTGCATATAAGACCCCATAAGTTTTAAATAATCTAAATTTTTTTAAAGTATATATTTTAATTATATCCATAATTTTAAAACAAAGTTATGTACTTTGGCCATGAAAAATATTTAAAATGTATCAAAAACTAAAAATTACTTCAAAAATAGTTACAATTTTTTTTTTTTTTAGTAAAAGCTAAAGCTTTTAACTCCAGGTTCTAGAGTATTTGTCACTGTTTGCTAGACATACAACTTTTTAGATATAATAACATTGAGCATATATAAAATAATTAACCAGTGTCTACTGATGAACCCTTAAGAGTGTGAGCATCTTGTGTTTTTCAACTGCATGTTTACCATTTATTCTTGATAACATTATTACCATCCCAGACATCTTTGGAGAACTGATTTACCATGCACCAGTTAGAAGATTCTGTTTGTGCTGCTAATCATATTAACCCTGCACCTCTCACTGGGAAATTGGAATTGGAAATGGAATTGCTCCAAATTTGAGCAACTGATCAGATTCTCTTTCCTAGATTTTCAAACCTGAGCTGAAGCACACCTGAGATGCCACAGAGCTGGAGTTTAATGCAGTGAACATAATGAAAATTTATGAGCTCCATATACTGATAAACATAGTTACCTTTTATTTTAAATAAACTTTTCTTATGGGAAAGTACACAGATTATAATTTTGCAGATGTATGTATTTCATGATATGAACACACCTATGTCATTCACATCAAGAAATAAAACTTCTTACTGTGGGATCACCTACTCTTCCCAGTTTGCTCCAAACTGTCCTCCATGTTCCAATGAAGGTCCCACTGATAGATTAAATAATTTGCCCACATTCACTAAATCAGAACATATTAGAATCAGGATTTGGCCCCAATGGGGCCTGACTCTGATGCTATTTCTGCTAACTAATATGGGTGCTGCCTCACCATTAGTTAGTGAGAAAAACCAACAGTTTTTAAATTAAATCTCTGACATTAAAATAAGATCTTTATTTCTGAATTTGTTTTATTTAGATTAAGGTGTTGATCATCTATAGCAAATGCTACAGATCTGTTTTTAAACGCTTTAGTTAAGAATATTAGAACAGTATTTTAAAGGGAACAAGCAAGGGTTAAGTATAAATAGCAAAGGTATGAGAAGGAAGAACATGGTTCCAGTGGTACAGCCAGTGTGGGCAAGTCGAGGGAGGACATCACAGTGAAATAGGTCCAGTAAAGCTCAGGATGTAATGGCAGAAGATGTGTATCTTCAGCTTCACTAAACACTGTCAAAGAGTTTTCCAAATTTACACTCCCATCAGCCGTGTCTAAGAGTTTAAGTTACTTCATGTCCTCACCTAAAATTGGTGTTTTATGTCCTAAAAATTTTTTTTAATTTCCCCATTTAAGTATGTTAGTTAATTGTTTTCCTTCACATTTTACTGATGACTAGGGTGTGCATCTTCATATGTCTTTGGGATTTACAAAATCTTTTATGTGAAGTGCTTTTTCCAGTGTCTCCCCATACTTTTTGTACCACATTTGTCTACTTATTAGTTATCTGAGGTTTACATATTCTGGATACAAGTCCCTTGCTAGTTATATGAATTATAAAAAATTCTGTTTCTTTGTGGATTGTTTTTGATGAAAACAGTTTTCTAATTTTAACATAATTGAATTTATCAATCTTTTGTTTAGTGTCCTTCGTGTCCAGTTGTTTACCTTTTGCAAAGGCACGAACAAATGTGTTTGTATTTCAAAACCTTTATGTATATTTACCACTTACAGTGATATCTGTGATCAAAGTTATTTTGGGAAATACATGAAGGTAGGCTTCACATTTAGTTTCATTGTGTTTTGTTTTCCCAATATGTCTGATCAGTTGACTCAGGAATAATTATTGAAACGTCTGATCTTTCCCATGTGTCCTCTGGTACTACCTTCATTGTGAATCAATAATCCATGCATGTGTGGTTCTATTTGGGAGCTCTCTATTCAATTCCAGTGGTTTATTTGTTTACCCTTACACTATTGTCACACAATCATAATTAGTGATCTTTCTAATAAGTTTAGATTTCTGGAAGTCAGAGTTCTCCATATTGGTCTTTCAAGATACTTTTAGCTCTTCTTAACATTTTCGTAAATAATCTTGTTAATTTCCATATAAACAAATGTGCTGAGATGTTCATCAGGATTTCATAGTATCCAAAGAACAACATGGATAAAATTGTGTCCTTTGCAATATTGGTTCTTTAAACAGTGAACGTGGTATGGCCTTCCATTTACTTGAGTATTCTTTAATTTTATTCTGTTATTTTTATTATTTTCAGTATAGAGGTTTATCTGAGTTATTCCTAATATGTGGTGGTTTTTATGCTATTAAAAATAGTAGTTATATTTTTCTTTATTAACTTGTTGGTATTTAGAAATAAAATTGATTCTTGTACGTTTACTTGTATCCAGTAAGTTAGCTAAATTTATTTATAAATTCTAATAGTTTACCTGTATGTTAAAAAAATAATCTGTATTTTACATTTATATCTGTTATAAAGAATACCATTTTATTTATTTCTGTTTAATATTTATTTTTACTTATTACACTGGCTGAGGCTTTCATTATAATGTTAAATGCAAGAATACACACGGTAATAGTAGACATAAATGTGTCATTTCTGATTTCAGAAAGAAAGCTTTCAAATTTTGTCATTTAATCTGATGTTTACTCTAGGATTTTTGGTGTTCCCTTTAATAGAGAAGTTTTCTTTTGTTGGGTGGGTAAGAAATTTTATGAAATAACCTGTTGGATTTTATGAAATGGGTTTTTTTTAAAATTATTTATTTCTTTATTTATGGCTGTGTTGGGTCTTCGTTTCTGTGCAAGGGCTTTCTCTAGTTGTGGCAAGCGGGGCCACTCTTCATCGCGGTGCACGGGCCTCTCACTATTGCGGCCTCTCTTGTTACGGAGCACAGGCTCCAGATGCGCAGGCTCAGTAATTGTGGCTCACGGGCCCGGTTGCTCCGCGGCATGTGGGATCTTCCCAGACCAGGGCTCGAACCCATGTCCCCTGCATTAGCAGGCAGACTCTCAACCACTGTGCCACCAGGGAAGCCCCCTGAAATGGGTTTTTTATGCCTCTATTTTTATACTCATTTTCTCTCTTGTTATTTGCTTCTATTTTGCTGTTTTTTTACTTCTGTTAATATGGCATATTAAAAATTGGTGTATAAATATGAATCCATTATGAATTTTTGGAGCAATCCCATCTTGGTTATGATATCACTGTTTTTGTCACGGCTTTGATGTTTTATATTGGGAGTCATCCTATTATTTGTTTAGAATTTTTTTACATCTCTCCCATTTCAGCTATTTTTTGGCATACACATATTCATATCATTCTCATTATCCTTTTGAAGACTATAAATTTATAGTAATGCTCTGTTTTTTCAATCCTGGCATTGGTAAATTATTTGTTCTGTACTTCTTTCTTTGGGAGAAGGTGTGGTGTTTGTTTGTTTTGGATTTTATTGATCTGTACTTTCAGTGTTTTATGATTACTTATTAGTCTTTTCAAAAACTAACTTTTGATTTAGTTATTATCTCTAGTATATACTTTTCTATTTTATGATTTATCTATTATTTTCTTTAAAATTATCTCTTTTATTTTAACTTTGAGCAGAACACTTGGATCATTTTCAGCCATTCATCTTTTTAATATAAACACTAATGTCTTTAAATTTTTTTCTACAGAAAGCTTTAAGTGAATTTCACAACTTTATACTTTTTATGTTTCAGTTCAATACATGTCATAACTTCCTTGTGATTTCTTCTTTGAGACATGTATTATGTTTAAATTAATTGCTAATTATCAAATGTTTAGGGGATTCTTTTAGTTATTGTTTTTGTACTTAATTTCTGGCTTAATTTTACATTGGTAAAATAACATTTATTATTATTTCAATTCAGTGTTATCAAAACTTGCTTTATGTCCCGCTGTACAGCATAAAATTCTATTTTTATAGAATTAACTGGTACTAGTGCTTATATTTGTATGGATTTTGTTTGTTTTCAGATGAGCACTGGCAATATTTTTCATTTTTTATTCAAATCTGTCCATTTAGATCATTCTTCTCTTCTGGGACAAATTTGGTTTCTTCATTTCCAAATATTTTGCAAATATATTTGTAAGACTTTTCTTATATTTGTTATAACCTACTGATGTGTTCTATCCAGTATGTATTAATTATCCATTTACTTATCATTTTTCCCCAAAAACAAAACTTTGGTTTTATTTTATAGTTTGATATTTTTCTGTATTCTTATTAATATATATATATTTTTCATTTTCCTTATATCTTATTTCAGTTTTTCTTTTTCTCACATTATCTTGAGTCAGATACATGCATAATCTTTTATTATGCTTCACTTTATTACACTCCACAGGTATTGTATATTTTACAAATTAAACGTTTGTGGCAGCTCTGCATTGAGAAATCTATCAGCACCATTTTTCCAGTAGCATTTGCTCATTTGTCTCTCTGTTTCACATTTTAGTAATTCTCGCAATATTTCAAACTTTTTTATTATTATTGTATTTGTTATGGTGATCTGGGCTCAGTGATTTTTGATGTTACTATTGTAATTGTTTTGGGGTGCCACTAACCATGCCCATGTAAGATTGCAAACTTAACTGATAAAAGCTGTGAGTGTTCTAACTGCTCCACCGACTGGCCATGCCCCCATCTGTTGCCATTTTCTCAGCCCTCCCTATTTTCTGAGATACAACAATATTGAAATCAGGCCAAAGATAGTCCTACAATGGCCTCTAAGTTGAAGCCTTTGCTCATTTGTCATTTTGAAAATTCTAGTGCCCTTAAGAATTATGTGAAATCTACTCTGCCTGTGCTCTAGAAATGGAATCACAAATCTTGGATAACAGCATATCTGCTTACAGCATAGCTTACTGAATATTTTAATCCCATTGTTGAGACCTGCTGCTCAGAAAAAGTAGATTCCTTTAAAAATACCAGTGCCCATTGACAGTGCACCTTGTAACCTAAGATCTCTGATGGAGTTGTACAATGAGATGAATGTTGTCATGCCTGTTGATACAGCATCCATTCTGCAGCTCATGGATCAAGGAGTAATTTTGACTTTCACATCTTATTATTTAAGAAATACATTTCCTAAAGCTATAGCTGACCTAGATTCCTCTGAGGGAATCTGGGCAGTCACTTGAAAACCTTTTGGAAATGATGGACCATTCTAGATGCCATTAAAATCAATTGTGATTCATGGGAAGAGGTCAAAATATCTACATTAACAGGAGTTTAGAAGAGGCTGATTCCAATACTCATGACGGAGTTTGAGGGGTTCAAGCCTTCAGTGGAGAAGTAACTGTTGATGTGGTAGAAATAGAAAACTAGAATTAGAATAGAATATTTTAATATTCACTGCCTCTTTTAGTGGAAGAGAATTTAGAACATCTATCTTCACTGAATATCTTTTATTAGCATTCTATTTAGTTATAGCAATAAATGGGCTTGGGAGTGTATATCACAGAAGAAGAATATTTCTCTCGTTTATTCAGTATATTCTAATAAAATCATTATATTAAAATGTTTTTGAAAACAAGATTAAAGAGGCAAGTAGAAATTTGTAGGTGCTAAGAATGTTTTCATTAATCTTGACTTTTTATCCGGGGTGTTGAGTGTGAAACTTCAAAATAAATTCTAATAAGTATGAAAAGATTTGAGGTTGAGAAAGCCCCCTCCACCACAAACTTATAATTCTTCATATCTTTCCTTTAATTTTCATTTAAAATTGCACAGCTCAAGTGAATAGAATTTACAGGTGTAAATAGCAAAAGAAAAAAAAGCTCTCAGAACTTTGAACAAATGGAAAAAATTGTGACTTTGTTGAGAAAAAAATCAATAGAACTATAATAAGGAATAAAGCAGTTCTTTCACTAAAGTGACAACTTGTTAAACCATTCATATTTAAGTTTTTCAAATGAAACACAATAACATCCGTTAAAAATTACACCTTTGGGGGCTTCCCTGGTGGCGCAGTGGTTGCGCGTCCGCCTGCCGATGCAGGGGACGCGGGTTCGCGCCCCGGTCTGGGAGGATCTCACGTGCCGCGGAGCGGCTGGGCCCGTGAGCCATGGCCGCTGGGCCTGCGCGTCCGGAGCCTGTGCTCCGCAACGGGAGAGGCCACAACAGAGTGAGGCCCGCGTACTGCAAAAACAAAAACAAAAAAACAAAACAAAACAAAAAAAATTACACCTTTGAAGATTTTTTTAAGCTGGTGTTTTTTTTTTAATTCCCTTAAGTGATTGATTAATTATTAATCCCCTTAATAATTACAAATTGAATTTTCTTTTTTATTTACATAATAGTCCAAAGGACTTAGAAATTATCCTGAGTGGAAAGGAAATGCCATTTTTCTTTTTTGTTTTTGCATAAAGAATTAAGTGGAAGTCACATTCTTATTTTCTTTTATCACAGTCCACTGTTAGATATTTTGACGTGTATAAAGCTTACTTGCAAAGTCCTTTAGCAATAAGTGCCCCAACCATTTTCTCCTGCTGCAGACACCAGCCATTGTCCAGCTTCCTTACCTCTCCGTTTCAGGATTGGCTCTGATACATTTACATGTCTCACTTAGCAATCTTAAAGCATAATTGAGTATCACTTAAGTATATATGTAAGTGATTATTGCTTGTTATTACCCTTCTTCATATTTGGTACTGCATTAATTGAAATCAAAACCTTAGGTGGGGAAAGAGGGAGAAAGCCCTAATGTTAGCCTTTCTGGTACAAGGTGCTATTCGAAAACAATTCCTTTATGGGGATTCGTCCTCCTCAGTACCCCTAATATAAGCTTCTCCACATAGCCACAGTCTACTTCTTTTGGTAAACTAGAAATCATATTAGAATATGAAGTTAAATTACTTACTTTAACTATTACGTGTTTCAGATGGACATCAAAGGCAGAAATTTTATTTATTGTCTGCCCTGTCGAATTCCCATAGCCATGGGTCTGATACATAGAAGGCACTCAGTAGTAATTTATTAAATGAATGAATAACTATAAACCCCTGTTTCTTTAAAAGCTATTGTAATTTTCAATTGTGTAGAGGATAAAAATCAAATACCATGATATGCTGGGGATCTGGAGTTCTCCAGTCCCATCCTTAGGCTCAGTGAGGGCTCAGAAAAGCTGTTTACTCATAATTATGATTTATTACAGTGAAAGGATACAGATTAAGATCAGCAAAGGGGAAAGGTAAAGGGGGTGAAGTCCAAAATAAACCATAGGGACATACTTAATTTTCCCAGCTATCATGTGTGACGACACATGAGAAACATTGCCAACCGGGGAAGTTCACCAGACCCTTGTTCTCCTGAGTTTTATTGGCATCAGTCACGTAAGTATGCAGGGGACGCAGCTACTCAGATAACCCCTCACCTCCCAGCAAAAATAGGCATTCACTTTACATCACAGAGTTAAGATGCATTTATCTGATCAACCTGGTAGAGCATGGCCCAAGGCCTCAGGGATACAAAAATACAGAATCAAAAATCACACAGAATATTCCAAATTCCCAGAGATCATCTTACAGGAGCTGGCCAGGGAAAAAACTTTGTCCTTTCACTTCAAGTGTAGAGTTTTAGAGTTTCGCATCCCAGGGCTGCTGAGTTAACCTCTCCCTGCTCACAGGGCATGACCTATAGATCCTTTTCATAATATTTTACTAAGTTCCTTTTCTAGAACCTTCATCTACCACTTCTACTCCATCTCATATCTTCCCATAATCCGACTATATTGAATCACTTTTTTTCCCAGGGCACATATGTTATTTGATGTTTCCGTGTTCTCAACCCTCTGTCAGATTAAGTATCATGACCCTTTATGGCCCGCTTTGTTCAGATGTTTCAGTGACTGCTAGGTGAATTGTCTGAGATGACATTCTCTAAGTGGCTGCATGGCATATAAAGAAACAATCAAGACTTAAAGCTGGGAGTCCTGGATTCAAGTTTACTTTTGACCATTTAGTAACTAGGTGATTTTAAGTTTGTCAGATAATTAAGGTTACGAAGGGATGATTTTAATGCTTATCTCATGGGAAATTATGAGACTAAACTGGTTTACTGACACTGAAAAACATACGATTTGATGGATGGGTTATATATGCATTTGTGTGTATTTTCTGATATATTGTCAACAAATTAATTTGACATAGGATTTTAATATATACAGATATATTAAATTCTTGCTTTTAATATATAACACCTTAAATATAAAAATATTATATATGTATATTAAAACCCTTTTGTTTAAATCTAATTATCTGTTCATGTAAACTGCCACAATAAAAGAATTGGCTCTTATTATTTTTAATTGTATATTATGATTAGGAACAATCTGTCTCTGAATCTTTTTACAGTGCTTTTATGATACGGCAAAGGGTCACTAGGTCGTGGTATTCATATATATGGCTCTTATCTGTTGTATTAAGACCACATAACTTTGAAATGAATCTAAAATTGAGAACCATAGTGTGTGTATAATAGTTCTCCTTTCTTCATCTCTGTGATGGATGCCAAAGCTGAAAACAAAACAAAAATGCTGTTATCTTCCCCTGTTAAGCTGTCTACAGGACACAAGCTTAGTTTGCCCTAGTTCCCTTTATTTTTCTGTCCCTGTCCATCAATCTTTTGAATGAGAGGAAGAATGACATCAAGTGATGGGTGCTTATGAAGGTGGCAAAGCTTTTTGGCCACACTCTGCCAACTTGCTTATATCACTTAATAGAGTCACTATCGTTAAGCATTTCATTGCCCATGCTATAGCAACAGGTTTCAAAATATGGATAGGCTATTTCTAAGAGACATTACTTTGCTTGACATAAAATTTATGTTTCATAACTCAAGATAGTTGCATATCTATCAAAACAGCAGTAATAATGGAAAGTTAACAGAATGATAGCAGTCATCAGCTTTCTATGTTTAAAGCTACTGTCAGTACATTTTATCACAGAAAGTGTCTTCCAACAAGACCTAGTTATAGCTTTGTTTGCTGCATGGCCATTCGCTTCTTTACTAAAGTGATGTATATTTATAGCCTTTTATAAGTATTTTGGGGCAGAAAAATAAATCACTTGGTGACAGAGATAGAATGCATGGTATATTCCCTCAACCTGTCTTTCACCTGAAGCTTATCTTTTATAAAATTATTAAAAACATTATTACCATTGACCCCTTTAGTGTCCAAAGTGAGTTTTGTGTAAAACTTTCTTTCAGGTTTCTCTTTTATTGCTTCACATAGTTGAAGAAAATATTGAGGTTTAGGTCTGTAAATGCTGTTCTGTCTTTAGCTTCTGTCATAAGTATCAAATTGTACATTTGGCTTTACACTTAGTGACACAAAACAATATTCATTCTGTGTCTTGTGACTTCCACTTGTCCACTCCCTATTTCATATTCTTTCACATAAGAGATGTATTGAACTCTGCCGGCTGTGCTTCAGGTTTCTTGATAGATGGATGGTATTTTAATGAGGCTGAACACCGAAGATGACATTGCTATATTCTAGTTAGTTCAAGACCTATATTACACTTTCTTCAAAATATCTAGCATATCGTGTATCAAATAAATGTTCGTCTAACTCTTGAGAGAATGTAAGAAGCTGAATTATTTTCATTTCATGGTAAAATGTTTTTATTTTATTATGCTCATAATTTTAGAAGAAGATGTTTCCTCGCTCCAAGGAAGAATTTAATATTTTCAGCTCAATTAATGTGAGTGCTCATTTCAGAGAACAATAGGTTCATTAAGGGAAAGTTCTCAGGTTGTTTTTTAAAAAAGGTATTGTTACCTTCAGAATAATATGAACTGAACAAAACTGCTATATCCTAAGAGGTTCGGGACTCTGGGTGCTGTCATTTTTTATTGAAGCAAATAGCATTAAAATTTTTATTTATTAACTAATTTATTTACTTACTCTTACACCCACATTGCTGTTGTTACTAGTTGCCATATTTAATCCCTGGGGATAAAAACATGTTATTAACGTAATAGAAATGCAACCAACAAAATGGTCTGTTTCACTCAGAGTATAAAGCTCATTTCCTAAATATGCCTCAAAAGGGAAACAACAATAAACGGAAATTTTAACTTGCCACATTGCTAGATGGATGGACACATTCTGTCATGGGATTTCTGAAGCTTTCAGTAGTGAAATGTTTATAACAAACCCAAATTCATTTAATTGGTTAAATACTGGCAAAATACCAGGTAGTACAATTCTTCAGGCACATTAAAATATATCCTGGGGATTAGACTGATATTTACTATTAATGCAAGATTTGGGGAATAAAAAGAAAAGCCCAGTTTAAAATATAAAGACGTGCTGCCTTCAGACTATATCTATATGTACATATGTATACACATATGTTATCACATATATATTTTGGCATACACTTGTATACCTATTTTAAGAAAATAATTAGCAAGCAGAAAATTGTAATATATACATCTACAATGTTTATAATTCTAAATTTGAATTCTGAATTAGATGATTTTGATATGAAAAAATTGTATCTGTGGAATTTAGTTGCTTAATATTTACACATAGTTATGTCTTTTAATGTTCAGATGATCAGTATAATTTGGTTTCAACACAGTCACAATATAGTTTTCTGAAATTTCCCCTTGAATATTATAAATAAACGTTTATATATTTGTGTTACAGATACAATATCAAAATTATTTTTGAAAACAAGATCACAAAAAGGCAGGCTGTTCATCTTAAAATTACTGAAGTGCAGATATATGTTTCATGAGGAAAGAGGTGATCATCCCAAAGTTTTAAATGAATTATGATTGTTTATTAAAACAATGTATATTTCAGAATTTAAGCTTTGTCATACCAAAGTTAGATACTTTTAAATAAGTTCATCAAAGGAAGTCATAAATTTAATTTTATTACATGATTTGACAGTTTATCAATGAAAGGTTAGTGAACATACTCAATATGGAATAACAACAAATTTAGTCTCTTACATGCAACAACCAAAACTTGGAAAAAAATATATAAAACAGTGTTTTCTTTCAAGACACTGGACATCTGTAAATGAAGGACAGTGGTTCCTGAGAGACAACAACAACAAAAATAAAGTGACGTCCTGTGTTTGCCCAGCTTATTGCCCTGAGAGAGTTTTCAGGTGAGGAAGGGGAACCCTGCTGGAGCCCAATGGGCTCCTGGAGTCGAGTAATTAGAGTTGAGAGAGTCCAGGGAGATCAAGAAGGCTTGAGTTTCTAAGACAGAGCACCCGTGGGGTGAGAACTACACAGAATGGGAACTTCATCATTCTGAAGGGGGTCTCCATTAAGAAGTGAGCAGTTGAGTGATCAGGATATGCCTGTGAGGAAACTATCCAAAGGGGTAAAAATGCATTTAAATTGGATCAGAGGTAACAGTGTCTACAAACTATGTTTGGAATAGTTTTCTGTTACCCCAACCAGACTGGAAAACATCATGATGCACAGAACATGGGCTCAATAATGGGGAATAATTATCTGTAGACTAAATGGTGTTCTATTAACCTATAACAAATTTTAAAAGTACTAGAGAAAGAATCACGTGGTTTTGAAGTAACTTAAATGAATCCCAACATAAAGTGCAAGAGAAACTATAGGAATACAAAACCAACCAGTGCCCCAAAAGATAAAATGATAATCCCTAAAATTCAATTAAAAAATTTTCAGGCATGGTAAGAAACAGCAAAAATTGTCCCAAGATAAGGAGAAAATTCAACCAATCAAAATAAAGCCAGCCAATATTGAAACAGATGTTAGAATTAGAAGAAAAAGATGTTAAAACAGTTATTTTTACTGCATTGTATATTGCATCAAATATTGTATATTTAAAAAATTGAAAATAGAAAGTGAAAACTACAAAATGTTGAGTGAAGACATGGAAGATATAGAGAAGATCCAAATTAAAATTCTAAAAATGAAGGCTACAAAATGTGAGGTGTAAAATTCACTGAATGCAGTTAATTATCCATTAGACTTTGCAAAAAATATCATAGTGAAATTAAAAATACAATAAAATACTCAAAATAATAGAAACTATTCAAAAAGAGAAAATATAAAGATATGAAAAGAGTATATATGCAAGCTATGAGACAACCTCAAACAAAATGTACATGTAATTGTAGTTCCCAAAGGAGAGGAGCATAGACAGGAAAAATATATATATTTGTAAGAAATAATGAGGGAGAGTTTCTTAATTCGATGAGTTCTACTTGGAAAGAAAATGCTCATAGACGTTACTTTTCCATGTAGTTCTAATTTTGTTTTTAAGACTAGTATTTTCAAGGATACCATTAATTAGGTCCCCCTTTATAACTCTTAGGTTATTTTGGGTCCAACGCATCCCTAGCCCCTTTTATCGGATTAAATTAAGCAATTCCAATTATGTCAATTTAACCTCATCCTCTAAGGAGCAACTAAAATCGGCTTTCAGATAACATCAAAGTTAGTTAAATAATTAAATATTATTTAAATTTACCATTAAATTATCATAAAATTGATCATTTGACTTGGAGCTGTGAATTTTAAAATCAAGGCACACATATACATATGTCAATATTTTAGTTTAACCAATATTTATTGAAAGAATGGTATGAAAGACTTTCAAGGAAAAATTTTTTTAAATAGGTTAAAGAATTTGGATGAAATTGATGAGGGGTTGGGTGGATATCCCATCTTTGATAATAATAATGTTTCTGTAATTGTGTTAGTTGCTGATGTAGTGTATGATTGTCTTCTGCCATTCACCACATACGCAGCATTTCATTTAATCCTTCTATTAGAGGAGTGGCAGTGTGGAGGTTTAACCCAGGCCTATATTTTTCTGTAGATAAGTTCTGAACCATGTCACCGTTTTACTTTGCTTTAGTAGAAGTATCAGTAAAATCTCAGTAGCATTTTGACAGATAAAGAGTTTACCATTGCTTTTAAATCTTTCTCTTATTTTCTGTTTTCTTGCAGTCTCTTAGCCTACGTTCTCTAAGAAAAATCACACTAATTCTTTAAATTATAAAGAAATATAATTGTTAATGCATATTATGGTTCATTATAAATAATTTTCAGAATATATGTCAACAGCCTTCTTTAATAAGACTCTATGAAGGTTTATTAGATAGAAACCACTGAGATGTACGAAGTCACCTTCTGATTGATAATAATGTGAGTGTAGCTTCTTGTAACTTATGAATTCCTTTTTCTTAGTAACGTTTTTTCAGCAGCATGAAACATCATGTGATTCTACTTATTTTCATTTTCTAAATCATGCAAATGTGGTTCCTCTACATGTTGAACATAAAACACAATGTCTGTGTGAAATCTGTCATACCTAGGACTTATTTTTACTATATTCTTCTTCAAAGTATTTTTATGCTATTAGAATTTCTAAATAATCATAAACTAATACACTTGCCAGTGTTTGGAGGAAAGCAATTTTACGAAGTGACAGGTTCAACCACTTATTTGAATTGTTACAGCTATTTTTCTTTAATAACTCTAATTAAGTTGACAAAATCAACTGTAAAAAAAGAATGACGAGACTTCAGTGAAGAAGGTGGTGGTCATATTTAGTTCATTTTTATTGGATAAATTCATAGAACTTACAACATTAATGTCTATCAAGGGTATCAATTCTTAACTGCAGCGATATTGGTTTGTCTGTTTAATGAGAAAAGTTTCAAGTAATCTATTACTTACATAGAAAAGTACATTCACTATAATTCCCATAATAATTTATTACTCATGAATATGGCAGTAGGTTTCCATTCATGAGAGTAAGAGTGAGATTACAAATTACAAAATATAAATAATAAACTTTTAAATTTGTTGGTTAGTGATGATTAAAGTTATATTTCTGCCTTAAACGTAATTATCTTTGTGCTTGTGAGTTACAGTCATTCTCATTTTTGTAACTCACAGTTGTGATTGTGCATTACTAAGTAAGAAAACGATAGCTGAAGAAAACAGCAAAAATATACATGTATGGCAAATTAGCAGGAGGCATGTATATGTATTTTTTTAGTAACATTAAAAAGCTGCTACAAACAAATTAAATGCAAACCATATTGCATGTGAAAATTCCCCAAATAGGATATATGTCACATTCTATGAATCTTCTAGTAATATTTACTATAGTATTATACATTATTTGCCTGTGTGGTTATTCTTTAATAATTAACTTACTTCATTGGGCAACATAAATATAACCTTCGGAGTAGTTCTAGAAAGCATACATGAATATTAGTTTATGTGGTTTTCTTTTTCTTGTAAACTGGTACTGTTAAGAATTTAAGGAGATTTACTAAAGTTACAGTGAAATCTGTTTAACACTCTCCATCTGTTATGAAAAGTTGCCTGTGATGATTTTAACCTTCTTTCTTCATATGTTTTGTTGGGGCTTCTTGTCAGATGTGTGTATGTCTTTGCAAGTTTGTTGCGATTGGGATTATCTTTGAAAGGCATCCTTACCAGTAGAGGATATGAGCCAGAGGCTATAAGGCACAGATAGATGAGTGAAAACGGAAGCAGTTGAATTATAAGCAGTAGATAAGATTCAATCAGTGATGCATATTTATACAATGTCATTGCAAAATCAAGTGCTCCTCTGGTATATTTATATCAATGTAAATACCTATTACACCATAGGAATTTTGATTTTTCTATGCTTTGTTTTTCTCAGCCAACAAGTGGGGATGATAATTGTACCTATCCAGTAAGATTGTTGAGGGGATTAAGTGGGTTAGGCAATGTAAAGCAGCTAGAACAGTGCCTGACTCATGATAGTCATCCAGTAATTGTTCGCTTTCATAGAACTTATTTCCATTGCAGTTAATAATATTTTCCAAAGCAGTTTAACTTACATTATTTAACACAATAACTTTGACATAGGTACAGATATTATTATGTAACATTTTGACAAATATGCTAGTACAGTTTTATTGAGTGTAAAATACCATACTAATACTAGTGTCTCCTAAAAAATTGGTAATCTAGAAGAGAAGGCAATGTGAAGCACATGAATCTTATGCAGAGGAGAAAGGAATACGTGGTATATTGGAGGTAAAAATCAAACTCTCATAGGGAGCAGAAAAGAGAGTTGTTAATCCTTATATGGCTTGCAAAAAGTGTAAATTGTGCTTTTGGAATGGATTATCAATTTTTCTATTTTTTTTTATTTTTTTCTATTTCCATTTTATTTTTTTCTATTTCAATTTTTTCTACTCTTTTAGAAGAAGCCTCTTGAAAGAACAATTTATATGGGCCTCCAGCAGTTCTGTTACAAGCCTAGACAATCTCAAGCGGCACTTAATTACAGGTATATATTTTGTATCTCTCCCAGCCTAAAAAGAAAATATCCACTACCCCTACCCCTCTAATCAGTGGGCTTTCACGTTTCACAGTGACTCTGCTGGTAGCTTCTCCAAATCAGACTTCTGACCCTGCACCTCCGATTTCTGGCTGCTGAATTCCTTTTTCTTAGGAAGATAATTTTCCATCCGCTCAGTTACTTTTTTCCTCTGGTACAAATCTAGAACTTTGTCTTGTCAATTTTTTAAACTTTTTATCTTTCCTTACTGTCTGTTTCAGAATTTCATATTCTGTCTCTGATACTTGCAACGCCCTACTTTTGAAGACTTCAGACTGGCTTCTTCCTGGATCTCAGGGTTTCCCTGAAATTGCCTAGAATTGCCGACCTGGAAATGTGTGGTGTTTAACTCTTCTCTTAGGCTCCTGCTTCCATCTAAATTCTTTTTTTTTCCTCTTTGACTGGTCCTTCGTTTCAGCTTGTGCTGCTACATTTCTCTCTCCATTTTTCACTTCAGAAGCCAAGTAACAGATTATGTTAAATCTCATTTGAAAATCCGCATTAAGATTGCAAATTTGAAGACATATTCAGTTCTCAGTTGCAGTATCTGTGTAACCTTTGATGGGCCAGTTGACTTCTCTAAATGTCAAGCATTATTTGAATGCTTTATGTCATCCTTTTTGGGACTAGAATATAATGACTTTATAAATCTAACTCAATTATTTGAAATAATGTATAAACTTAATATCCAAGTGCACAAGTGCATTACTGTTATATTTTGCTGCCATATAATTTTATAATGATATATAAAGGTTTGGTTGTTTTTGGGTTTTTTTTGCGGTACGCGGGCCTCTCACCACTGTGGCATCTCCCGCTGCGGAGCACAGGCTCCGGACGCGCAGGCCCAGCGGCCATGGCTCACGGGCCCAGCCGCTCCGCGGCACGCGGGATCCTCCCGGACCGGGGCACGAACCCGTGTCCCCTGCATCGGCAGGCGGACTCTCAACCACTGCGCCACCAGGGAAGCCCCGATATATAAAGTTTTTAAGCTGCACCTTTGGAAATGATTTTAATACATGGAATATCCTTTGCTTAAAGAAGTGAACCAGGATTAGGAAGGAGACCAGCCAGATATGTTTCAATGCTATGCTTTTGTAAAGTATTATGCCAAATTATGTGAAATATTTCATGATTTCTGGTCTATAAAATGGCTATTTTACATAACTCAAACTAATAAAATTTGAATATAAAATTTCCCTTTTTGACATATAGAAAACTTTGAATTATAGTAGTACACATATTGCACAAGAGATCATCTTGCTCCATCCTCAAGTAAATATTAGGAGGTATTTATCTTTGATATATTTTTAAGATATGTAAAGTCCCATATTAATTTTTACACAGATTTTACTATATTTTGATAATCTATCACATTTTAATAACTTACATTTATCTTTTATGAACTTTGAACTCATTATTTCCATTTTATTATTTAAATATTTAAAATTTTATTGCCATAGCATATATTAAATTCATATTTATATAGAAAGCTCTCAAGGGAAATATAAAACACTCTTAGAAAATAGTTATTTAGTATAATATAAATTAAATGGCTATTTCATGTAATGGAAATGACACTATATTACTTACAGAATTTTTATTGTTTGGGATTTATTAATATTTAAGATCAGTGACATGAGAATGAGTACACTTGACACATTACTTTAGAGCACAAAGGATTGCAACCAAAAATGGTACACAGAGCAAAGCCACTACTTGTATTTTCTCTAAACGTTTTCTATTTTGAGACTCAGACCTATGGAAGAAAAAGGAAAGTAAATTTTATACCCATTTGAGAAAAATACTTTTTCTAGAATACAAATAGAATTAAAAACTAAGAAGAATGAAAAACAAACACAACCCGAGTAATAATTTCTAAGACATATTTTTCTCCTGTCTTAGGGTGGAAGGAAAATTTACTGAGCTAAGCTTAGTATTTATGACAAGTTTTCACATTGTCATTTTACTAATCCATGAATATAAGGATTAATCACTTCTTCCTGTGGCACAATATGTTCCTGTCAAGTCGAATTCTTTTTAAAAGAAAATCCACTAGCCTGAACATTTCAGATAACAAAAATCAACCTAAATTTGTTAAACTTTCCAGTGCTTACAAGTAAATATGTCTTATTTATACATGTTTAAAAATGATATAATCCTGATGAATAAAACTGAATCACATTGTAACCCAAAATGGCATGTGGCCTATAATATTAATAACTAACTTTCATAATTTTCTAATCTATTTGAGCCCTTTAAATGAGTGTATAACCATTATGTGCAACTGGTGCTACAAATTTATATAGTATGTTGCTATGAATGACACCATAATTAAATGCACTAGATTGATGATGCAGTAAATATTTTATCTTTCAATACATGATTATAAAATACCCATGATGAAAAATACTCTTCATATCAAAAACTTTCCCACTCCCACCTGCCAATGATGGAAAATAAATTTATTACTAGTAGTTAAGCAGAGATTATTAATTCTCAAATCACATTTCCAATATTTGTAGGTAAAGTAAGTCAAATAAAAATGATTTGCCCCATGTTGACAAGAATTATATAATTATGAGCACTGTGCCCTATGGGACTGGCCTACTTCAACTTTACTAATTTCAGTTTAAAGTGAAATAAATGCATATTGAATATTTTTTATGTGCAAGCAATAGACTAAATGTCAGAGAAATGAGGTGTCTCTGTATTTTACCAGTGTAAGTTAGGTTAATTCAATTCAACAACCACTTTTTGAGCATAAACTAGGTGCTGGTCACTCACTGTCCCTGGGGGCACAAAATAAACTAGATGTGGGAGCAGTCTTTGAAAAAATTACAATCATATAAATTCCCAGACAGCCATGATCCACTGGAAAAATCCAATGGCAAAATCAGGCAATGATAATTACGAGAAAAAAGCTAATACTGTGCAAGTGTTTTTCTTTACTTGTGCTTTTTTGCCAGCAATGTGTATGTAAAACTTCTGAATTATGTTTACTCAAATATTAACGAATTGGATTAAATCCTTAGCTATTAAGCAGAGTCAAAACCTTGTATTTGCCTTGTCAAATACATTATATTCCACTCAGGAAAACTATCAGACAATCTTTTTTTGAACCTGGATGGGGTCATATTATACAAGTTAACTATTAATTATTTCTCAGAAGAAATAAAACTTTCAAGCATTTGTTAACTTATTGGAACTTGTAAATGTGTCACGGAAAGCAAAAGATTTGTAGACTCATTTTCTACTTTGGGGTATCAATGTGATTTCTTGGACTATAGGAATATAAAATGAAAAGTGAGACCATTCCTCTCCACTGCACATTATTATTTCTCTATTTAAAAGTAGCATGAATGGGAAGAAAGGGGGTAAAAAAGAAAAAGGTAGGTTTTTTTTGCTTCCCTTTAAAAATATCTTTTAACAAGACCACTGTAATCAAAGTATGGTTTTGTCTACCAAGTTTTAGGATAGATATAGTCCCTTTAATGCAATAAAGCACAATAAGTGTAATTTTTTCCCTTGCAGTGAATATTTCTTGTTTTCATGTTCCTATTTGATGTCTTTTACATTGAAGTCTTAGAACCTGTAAATCACATATTCAGAATTATTCTTAACCTGTGACAGTGACATATTTAACATTTAGAGTTACCTTTTATAGTATAATTTATTTTCCTTTTCAGTGCAGTGTTCAGCATGTAATAATAATTAGTTGGAAAATTTATTTGTAAGTACAATTAAAATATTTGAAATTAGTTTGGCATGAGGGAAAATATAATATGAACTGAGTTAATTCATAAATTATAAGTGTATGTGTTTGCTGTAATGTAAGTTTATCATTGCATGCATATGTTAAAGCTATATGAACCATATGTCTTCATTTTCAGGATAACATATGGAAAGTGTTTAAAATAAGTACATTGTAAAAATATGACAAGTTTGCTAAAGGGTACTTTTCTAGTAAATAAACAATACTCCGTGTGAGTGAAACATGAACAATGGATAATAATACATTTCAGCTAGAAATCTTAGGTCATTCAAATTGACAGTTCAAGTACTTAAAGAGGATTACTGCACTAAGGTCATCATTATTGTTTGTTAATATAACCTTTATTGTGTAAGTGTAAGTGTATGTGTGCATATGTGTGTGTGTGTGTTTGTGACATGGTGAGACAGTTATGATGATTCTAATCACATTAAGCAATGGTAAAAAAACCCCTTCTAATAATAATTGAATAGCACTCATAACCTCTTCACGAGTTGGAATATCAAAGGGACTATCAACATGGTTTCCAAAAATATACTTACATATCTAAATTGTAACATCTCAGTAAAGGTATTGAGGAATATCAAGATCTAGATTTGTTTATATTCAAAGGTGCAGACAGCACAATAATGGTCACATTCTTTTTTTTAAACTTAATTTTACCTCTTTATTTCTTTATTGCAGGAAAAATGATTTAAATCTGTAGTGCTTTACAATTTTCAGAAGTTCCACAGAGATTATTTCATATAATCCCTAAATAACCCTTTTTTCCCCACCCCCTATAATGCCCCCACTTCCCTCTCCCCACTGGTAACCACTAGGTTGTTCTCTATATCTGTGAGTGTACTTTTTTTTGTTTGTTTTATTAACTAGTTTGTTGTATTCTTTAGATTCTACAGATAAGTGATATCATACAGTATTTGTCTTTCTCTTTCTGATTTATTTCACTTAGCATAATGCCCTCTAAGTCCATCCAAGTTGCTGCAAATGGCAAAATTTCATTCTTTTTTATGGATGAGTAGAATTTCATTGGGTATGTATATATACACAATGTGTGTGTGTGTGTGTGTGTGTGTATCTCACATCTTTATCCATTTATCTGTTGATGGACACTTAGGTTGCTTCCATACTTTTGCAATTGTAAATAATGCTACTGTGAACATTGTGGTGCATTTATCTTTTTGAATTAGTGTTTTAGTTTTTTTTTTGGATATATACCCAGGAGTGGAATTGCTGAGTCATAATTACAGGCCAATTTCAGTGATTAACATAGATGCAAAAATCCTCAACAAAATATTAGGAAACCAAATCCAACAATACATGAAAAGTATCATACACCCCAGGCTTCCCTGGTGGTGCAGTGGTTAAGAATCTGCCTGCCAGTGCAGGGGACACGGATTCAAGCCCTGGTCCAGGAAGATCCCACATGTCGCAGAGCAACTAAGCCCATGCACCGCAACTACTGAGCCTGCGCTCTAGAGCCTGCAAGCCACAATTTCTGAGCCCACATGCCATAACTACTGAAGCCCAGATGCCTAGAGCCCGTGCTCTGCAACAAGAGAAGCCACTGCAATGAGAAGCCCGCACACCGCAAAGAAGAATAGCCCTCGCTCGCCACAACTAGAGAAAGCCCACGCACCACAGCGAAAACCCAACACAGCCAAAAATAAATAAATGAAATGAATTTATAAAAACAAAAAACAAAAAACGGGTCATACACCTTCATCAAGTGGGATTTATCCCAGGGATGCAAGGGATGTTTGTCAATATCTGCAAATCAATCACTGTGATACACCACATTAACAAATTGAATGTAAATTGATACAGCCACTATGGAGAACAGTGTGGAGGTTCCTCAAAAAACTAAAAATAGAACTACCATACGACCCAGAAATCCCACTACTGGGCATATACCCTGAGAAAACCATAATTCAAAAAGAGTCATGTGGGGGCTTCCCTGGTGGCGCAGTGGTTGCGCGTCCGCCGTGCTCCGCAATGGGAGAGGCCACGGCAGTGAGAGGCCCGCGTACCACAAAAAAAAAAAAAAAAAAAAAAAAAAAAGAGTCATGTACCACAACCTTCACTGCAGCTCTATTTACAATAGCCAGGAGATGGAAGCAACCTAAATTCCCATTGGCAGATGAATGGCTAAAGAAGATGTGGCACATATATACAATGGAATATTACTAAGCCATAAAAAGAAATGAAATTGAGTTACTTGTAGCAAGGTGGATGGACCTAGAGACTGTCATACAGAGTGAAGTAAGTCAGAAAGAAAAACAAATACCGTATGCTAACACATATATGTGGAATCTAAAAAAAAAAGGTTCTGAAGAACCTAGGGGCAGGACAGGAATAAAGATGCAGATGTAGAGAATGGACTTGAGGACATGGGGAGGGGGAAGGGTAAACTGCTATGAAGTGAGAGAGTGACATTGACTTATATACACTACCAAATGTAAAATAGATAGGTAGGGAGATCAGCTCGGTGCTTTGTGTCCACCTAGAGGGGTGGGATAGGGAGGGGGGGAGGGAGATGCAAGAGGGAGGAGATATGGTGATGTATGTATATGTATAGCTGATTCACTTTGTTATACAGCAGAAACCAACACACCATTGTAAAACATTTATACTCCAATAAAGATGTTTTAAAATAATGTATATTGCAAAGAAGCAGAAAAAAAATGGAAGAATCAAAATCATTTGATCATCTCAGTAGATGCAGAAAAAGCTTTTGATAAAGTTGAACATCCATTTATAATAGAAACTCTCCAGAAAGTGGGCATAGAGGGAACATATCTCAATAGAATAAAACCTATATATGACAAATCCACAGCTAACATCATAGTCATTGGTGGAAAGCTAAAATCATTCCCTTTAAAATCAAGAATAAGACAAGGATGCCCACTCTTGCCACTTTTATTCAACATAGTTTTGGGAGTCCTAGACTCAGCAATCAGAGAAGAAAATGAAATAAAAGGAATCCAAATTGGAAAGGAAGAAATAAAACTGTCACTATTTGCATATGACATGATACTGTGCATAGAAAATTCTAAAGAAAATCCTAAAGGACCTCCCTGGTGGCGCAGTGGTTAAGAAACTGCTTGCCAATGCAGGGGACACAGGTTTGATCCCTGATCTGGGAAGATCCCACATGCCTTGGAGCTACTAAGCCCATGCGCCACAACTACTGAGCCTGCGCTCTAGAGCCCGTGAGCCAAAACTACCGAAGTGCGCGTGCCTAGAGCCCGTGCTCCACAAGAGAAGCCACCTCACCGCAATGAGAAGTCCACATGCCGCATCAAAGAGTAGCCCCCGCTCACGGCAACTAGAGAAAGCCGACGTGCAGCAACGAAGACCCAATGCAGCCATAAATAAATAGATACATAGATAGATAGATAGATAGATAGATAAATAAATAAATTTAAAAGAAAGAAAATCCTAAAGACACCACCAGAAAACTACTAGAGCTCATCAATGAATTTAATAAAGTTATAGGATACAAAATTAATGTTCAGAAAACTTGCATTTCTATACACTAACAGCAAACTATCAGAAAGAGAAATTAAGGAAACAATCCCACTTACCATCATATCAAAAAGAATAAAATGCCTAGGAATAAACCTACCTAAGGAGGTAAAAGACCTGTACTCAGAAAACTATCAGATACTAATGAAAGAAATTGAATACAGCACAAACAGATGGAAAGATATACCGTGTTCTTGGATTGGAATAATTAATATTGTTAAAATGGCCACACTGCCCAAAGCAATCTACACACTCAGTGAAATCCCTATCAAAATACCAATGGCATTTTTCAAAGGACTAGAACAAATAATTTTAAAATTTGTGTGGAAACACAAAAGTATAGTTCAAGTTAACTGTTTCCTTATTGATATTCTGTCTGAATGATCTATTCATTGTTGAAAGGGGTGTTGAAGTCCCCTATTATGATTGTATAATCATTTGTATTGTATTGAACTATTATTTGCATATCACTCTTTGACGGAGCTGTAGAATTTTATTCGCTAAGGTTTAACTTAAAAATTTTCGTTCTTTTTTATAAGTGCGATTCTCTGATTATATTATATTTTAGTAGAATTTTATGGAAGTATATCATCGATATAGACAAGGACACAAATTAAAGTTGCAATAACTGAAATGAATTATCACACAGTTAACATGTGCATATTGTGACCCCTCAGATCAAGATTTAGAAATTTACTGGAACTCCAGAAGCACCCCACAAAGCCCCTCTCTGTGTCCCTTTCCAAAGATACATATAATCTGACTTTAGACAACAACAATTATATTTACCTGTTATTGAAATTTATACAGATGGGGTCACAAAGTGTTACTATTAGTACTGCTGTTTTAATGATGTTTTATCATTAATATTACAACATAACTTAGGAGCTTGAGGATGTTCCTGTAGTCAAACACAATTTTCCATTTATAACCTCTTTCAAATTAGAAAAGTCAGTTTATATTCATTATAGCAAAATATTTTCTCATATTCTCCATACTTAATTTAGTTTTACTTAATTTGGCATATAGGCTGACAAAGGATAGCTAAAGATTCTCATTTCTGATGTGTTTTCATTAACTCTTTTATCCTTTCTCTCGCATGCATGCATTATGAGTTAAAGGCTGTGCTGTTTGGTTAATAAATATTTGTATTGCTTTCTCATTGTGGGTTGCAAATGTCATCTTATTAAAATTACCTTTGCTACCTCTTTAATGCCATTTGTCTAATTTTGGAAACAATACTGATATTTAATTTTCTTAGTACTTTTTAATTTTCAAAATAATCTCTAATTATATTTTAATTCAAACACAGATTACACAAATGAATAATTAAAATCATTTTTTAATAATAAAAAATCAGTCATTTTCTCTTATGTTAGCCACTTACTGTTTAGGATATGGGGATAATTTCACTACACATACATCTGTATTGTAAATGATGGACCAAAATAGTTAGATGAACTGGATAACTTGCCAGGTGCTTCCTTTCTTTACAGCTTTCTCAAGGATGATTGTATTATATATTTGGAAGCCCTTCAGTTTTATCAAAAGTATATAAGGCACTAATACTTTTCTACTAAAACTAAGTTAAATTTTGATGACGTCTTTGTAGTAATACGTAGCAAGTCTTTGGGAGACCCTGTATAAAAATGTGAAATGTAAAATAATTGTCCTAGCAGGTACAATTTGTCAACTTCAAAGCTATATTTCATTAGCACACATAAAATTGTAAATTCTGAGATCCACAAACAAAATTACTTATGTAAAAGTTATTTGTACATTCGAACACTTTGGAAAATTAACATCAAAGTCACTTTTCCTAAATAAAAATGACCTATATAATTTTTGTATTATTTTAAAATTAGTATAAAATATTTTGGTATGGCTATGGAAATATTTTATTAAATACTACCCTGTAAATATAAAATAAGCTTTTAAATTTTGTCACACAAAAATCTATTTTTTCTCAACTTGCTCATAATTTGCTTTCACTTTCATAAAGGTGCTTAAAATAAATAATTACAAACACATAAGTGATTTTGGGAGAGCTTGATTATCTAAATGCTGTTACGTATTTGTTCAAATGATATATTTTAAAATATAAAGACACAAATCATCACAACGCTTTACGACTTCATTATAGGACAGCTGCTAATTTATTATTATAAATATTCTCAAGATACAGTAAGATTCATGAAATAAACATGAAATTGCCATTAAAAAAAAATGGGGCCATAGTTTTTTTTGTGTGTGTGTGGTATGCGGGCCTCCCTCTGCTGTGGCCTCTCCCGTTGCGGAGCACAGAAGATACAGTAAGATTCATGAAATAAACATTAAATTGCCATTAAAAAAAATGGGGCCATAGTTTTATGTGTACCATTTATGACTTAAATAGCTAACTCAAATTTAGTTTCCTGTTCTGTGAAATAAGATTAATAATCTTTGCCCGATATCCTTGTGGATTTCTCAGGAAAATAAAGTTGAAAAAATTATTTGAAATTATAAAGCACCACTCAGATATTAGGTGGCATTATATAGGCTCAGTGACAAAACTCCAATTGAATTCGTTTAATTACTATGATCTGTATATTTAATCTATATTTTTAAAAAAATATTGTTTCAATTTTCATAAAATTATATATGTTAAAAATGACTACACATTTCTGTTCAATCATATTTCTGGCTACTATGCAAGAAATGAGAGAAATTATATTAAAACAAAATTTTATAGCTTTTTCTAGATTGTACTTCATTTAAATTGAGTTGCTCCTTTCTTATGTTAATTTAAAACACTATTATTATTATTATCTTATTCAATATATCAGAAAGTCTGTTGAACATTATCAAAATAAAAGATCACATTTTACTGTCATGTCAATATTTATAATAAATAATATAAAAAATGAAACTCCAGTTTAGATATTAATATTTAAATATAGATGTTATTTGTATATGCACACGTGGTTTTAGAATGCTTATTAGTCAGAAGATTCAAAATGTATAGCATCAGGATTTCAATATTTTTCTTTAGTAGCAATCTTAATCCTAATTCCAAAAGCATTTGTTTGGTACAGATTGATAGAAATTAGCTTGACATTTAGACATTTCCTGGTAGCTTTGGTAGAATCTGATGAAATCATTATTTCTGTGTACTGTTGTAGGCAAGTTGGGAATGAATCTTTACTCATCCTTCATGTATATTTTCAGTTGTAAAGTCTATTTACATTTTGGTTTAGTGATAATCACAGGCTCATGGCTGTAGTTGCAATAGGAAATCTGGAAGAATTTTAATAGATTAGAAAAAAGTAGAAAGAAGACTGTTGAGTTTCCCTCTAGAAATTTGTGACATCTAAAACTAAAAAGACTGGTTCTTTTATACCATGTGGATGAAATTGTTCTGTTATACACATTAGTCAACCTTTGTTTTGTATTCTGAGAAACCAAGATAATGGCTTTTGGGGAGCTTCACAAGAAAGAAAATTCTCACCAAGAACACAAAGACAACAAACCATTTAACATTTGTCTATCTAAATATACATTATAATACATTAAGGCACATTTCTTTTTAGTGAAATAACATTTTTACTTTTCGAAAAGATAAACAAACGGAGGTACGTTAAAATTTTGAAGCATTTGAGTGGAACACTGATTTTAACTGGACAGTGCCAAACCAGAAATGGTTGGCAGCACTCCATCAGTAGGCGCTGGGAAAGGTTTTTATAGAAAAGATGTGGAAGCAAAGCAAAAAAAATTATTTGATTGACTGTAGCTTAAGTGGTTGCATTATTCGGGGAAGAGTAGTTGACTTTTTATTATTAGCTCTTTGTACGTGTCCTATACTTGGATTTGGGTGCATTGTCTGTGATGTAGGTTTCAATTTGCTTACATAGGCCACCAAGGCATTAGAGCCACCTCAGGCTAATGGCTTTCATGTTTAACACTTGCCCTCTTTTGGTCATCCTCTCCTACGTGAGACAGTGAGCAAAATTTGGTATTAGCACCACTCTCAATGACCATCAAGGTTCAGTTGTTCTTGTCTAATTGTGAAGCTCATAGGTGTGATTTCAAGTCTGTGGAAGAATTGGTTTTGCTGTTCATCTCATTGTTCCACTTGTTTCTGTTGCTCCAAGTTCAGTGAGACCATTTCTTGTAATGCTGATGGCTGCTAACATATATTTAAGACCATGGAGAGAAGACAACCTACCTGGGAGTCTACAGTGCTGATTTCAGGAGGGTAATGCCAAGAGACTGGTATCTGCTCCTTAGCGAGTATCCCCATGAACCTAACAAATTGGTATCAAATAAATCAAAGAATGTATCTGAATAGGCATCAATCTCATTTAGCCAAATAGCTTGTTAATTTGTTGTTTCTGAGTTTCTATAATACCAGAAGTGTTGATCCAGGTACAGTAGGAGGCATTTGCTTTGGTACAGATTCCTCTTTTTTTAGCCAAGGAGTAATCTAAAGCAATGCTCTTATCTAAAACTACCTTATCAGCTCAAAATAATCCTATGTGAAAGAGGAGTATTTTGCAGTGGCTACTATTCATTCCCTGCCTTTGAAAATTCCCCAAGAAGTTTCACAGTTTAGAAGTTCAGTTGGTAGATTGTTCCATCTCATTTAACTAGTCTCTTAGTCCTGTGAGTAGGTCAATTCAGTTAAACAGTTATCTCATTTCAAGAGATAATATTTCAGGTGGGCTCCCAAAGTTAGGTCTATGTGTTGAAAGCAATCAGGAATTTAATAAGAGGCACTTTTCTGGAGACAAAAGAAAAGCAAAGGTAATTGATGGAGCAGATTATAAATCAGTTTCTGAGTCCAGAGGGCAGCCAGTTGATATTCCCGGGTGGCAGGTTCCTAGACATTGGGCTCAAAGCATCTTTCGTAGTCTGAATGTCTCTGGCGATGTCATCAGACGTTCCAGTGAACTTTTTGAGTGACCCACACAACAACAGATGAAAAGGTTGTCCATACATGAGCTGTTATCTTGATTTCTCTGAAATTTATATCAAGTCATCTAGCTTCAGTTTACAGGGCTTCAAGAAAAGGGAAGTTTTCATTTTTATAATTCCAAGTCAGAAAGATGGAAGAAAATTGGAGAGGCTAGTTTGGAGAGTTGTAGCCAGATATTGGAGGAAACTAGAAAAATTCAGGATCCAATCCAAGAATAGTGATTTATGTATATTCTAAAATATTATGATTCCAGGTACAGCTTTGATGATATCTAATGGCCTTTAAGTTCTGAAACCAGAATTTTTAAAAAGATAAACTGAGGTACATTAAGAGTTTATTTGAGCAAACATTGATTCCAAACCGGCAGCTGCCAAACTGAAAATGGTTAAGAGCGCTCCATTGACAGGAGCTAAGGAGAGGCTTTTATAGAAAAGGTGGGAAGCAGAGCAAACAAATTAGATTTGATTGGCTATAGCTTAATGGATCACCTTGTGTGGGGAAGGCTGATTAACTGTTTGTGATTAGGTGTTCTTAAATTTAATTTTCTCAGATTTGAGTGCATTAACTCTGGCTTAGGTTTCAGTTTGCTTACACAGTCCACCGAGGCATTACAGCTTCCTTAGTCTAATGACCTCCAGTTTAATTACTTTAACAAATGTATTATTTTCAAGTACAGTGATACTTTCAAGTTATTAGTCACTCTGAATTACATTAAATTGACTGTTACTACTATATGCACGAGCAGTTAGAATGGTATATAATGCTGGAAAATTTGGGAGAAATCATGAATATGTTTAACTGAATCCTCAAAATAAAATTTCATTCAAATGTTAGTTTTTGTTTGAATCCATAGCAACATATTCTTCTAGTTTGTCCATCTGGCAAAGGCATGATGATAAATTTGAACAATATTTAGTACTTAGAAATTTGTTTTTTAATAACCTGAACTTTGAAAATTAACACGTATGTCCGTTACCTTCTGGGCATTTGCCCTTTGATTGTGCCTCCTGCTTTAACATTATATGACATTATATAACATTTCACAGTTTCTTTAAAAGCAGCTGTGAAATAAGTTGGGTCTAGTTTTATCATACTTGACCTCAAGAAGCTATTAGAAGAAATAACTTGTAAAAGGATAATATAATTTTAGTGCTGTAAAGTATGGTGTGCAAGGTACAGTAGGAGAACAGAGAACACGTGCATCCAAACACAGATGTTGGGTTAGGGAAGGTTTCCTGGAGTTGATCATTATATAGTGGTTAATTAGGGGTAAATTGGGGAAAGGACAGGAGGAATGGTTTTAATTATTTTAAAGAAAGACAAGGGAACAAACCTATTAGCTCAAATATGGCCCTCCAGGCCAGGCTCTTCTCCATGTCCTCAGTTAAGTAGTCAGTGATTGTGCCCTCAGAGGTCATGGTTCTCCCTTCCCAGGGTTTCGAACGAGTATTACTATTTTGCTGTTAAGGGCTATTATTTAACTTCCAGAAATTCTAGTGGCCAAGAATTCTGTGACCTGTTAGGAGAAATAACTTATGGATAAAGTCTCTCTCTATATCTAATGCTGAAACTGCAATTTTGATGTCATCTTCATGATAAAATTCAGTAAATGAGCATAATATGCTAGACTATGTTTATCCAAGTTCTTTTCTCAGGAACTAACAAAAATAGTCAATCCTTTTCTACACTAACTTTAAGGGATTGTGTCTTTCTATAGTGTCTACATACTCCCTTTTGTTCTATTCTTTGTTGACATACGGTTATCAAAATTCTACACAATGTAAAACATTCTGTTTGACCCTTTCCTACTCTCTTCTTCTCTATACCCCCTCTCCCTGCCATCAAATTCTTTATTTGATCAATTCCTACTAAACAGTAAGTTTCTACTTTAATGAACTATCATTAGAAGAGATATCAATGAACCATGAATCTACTTCAGCCTCCACATATTATAATCTCAACTATCTTTTACTTTCATTCATAAAATGTTTTTCTTCTCTATGTTTTTCTTTTATACTTGCTTAAGGTATTTTTCTCCTGTGACTAGATCATAAGCTCTCTGAGGGTAGCAATCTTGCTTCTCTTAACCACTTTTGTTTCTCTCTATCTAGCACTTAAGAAAGCCTCAAAACATATTTGTGAACAGAATGAATTGGTGGGCAAATGGATAAGAGATCAAACACACTGTGTATTTTAATACTCTAATTCTGTAAGTCAAGAAGAAATTTTTTTTGGCTGCCTCATCATTTTATATAGACTTGACAGAACTGAAAGCCAAATTTTAGAAGTTTATTAGTAAACTCAATGGCTCCATCTCATACTGAATGCTGAATTTTTTGCAGCTGTCAAACTTTATGCTGATTCCCATTGACTCCAACCTTAGTAGAGCCTAGAGTATAGGTTCTGGCTTCAAATTAATCTTCATTTTAATTTTTGTTTCGGTCTTACTACGTTGTAACCTAGAGCACATTACTTAACCTAAGTTGCAGTTTCCTCATCTATAAAATTAGTAACGTAAAACCTACCATATTAGAACCAATAGAAAGGGTATTTATGTATAGACAGAGATTTATTGTAAGGAATTGGCTCGTAATTATGGAGATTGGCAAGTCCAAAATCTGAAGCATGGGGCAGCAGGCTGTAGGCCTAGGAGAGCTGATGCTGCAGATGAAGTCTGGAGGACATCTTCTGGAGAATTTTGCCCTGGCTCAGGGAAAGCTGGTCTTTTGTTCTATTCAGGTTCAATTGATTGGATGAGGCCCATTCACATTATGGAGGGCAATCTGATGTACACAATCATCACTGACTTAAATGTTAATTTCATCTACAGGGCCTCACAGAAACACCCAGAAGAATGTTTGATTATCCATCTTGGGCACCCCGTGGCACAGCCAAGTTGGCACAGAATGAATGTTGCTATTGTCATCTGTACATACAAATGTAGGATTGTAATAACTTCTTCGTGAATTGACCCTTTAGTATTATGCAATGTCCCTGTTTATCCCTGGAAATATTCCTTGTTTTACTTTGTCCAATATTAATAGAGCCACTCTAACTTTATCTTGTTTCATGTTTGCACTCAATCCTTCTATATCATTATATTTAAGATGAGTTTCTAATAGGCAGAATATACTTGATTTTGTTTTTCTATCTGATATAACAATCTTTCAATTGATGTATTTAAAACATTTACATTAAATATTACTCTTGAAATGTTTCTTTTAGGTTTGACATTTCCTTTATTCCTTTTATTTTTCTCATCTATTTTTTGTTTCTCTGCACTCACTATTTCTTGCCATCTTTCAGAATTTTTGGAATATTTTTTTAGAATTCTGTATAATATCTCTGTTTTTTGACTACATCTGTTTATGTTCAGTGGTTACCAAACTTTCATAGCTTATTTAATGTTTTATCACTTAAAGTAAAACATAGAAGCCTTATAACCATATATTTTCTTAGCTTTTAATCATCTGAGAATGTCAATTTGCTTTCATTCGTGAAAGATATTTTTACCTGCATAGAATTTTGGGTCAGTCATTCTTTTTTTCTTGACCCTTAAAAGGGATTATCCCACCTTGTTCTGCTATCCTTATTTTGTCATGAGAAATATGTAGTCATTTGAATGGTATTTTCCCTGTATAAAACTTTTTTCCCTCTATTTGCATTTATTGTGTCTGTACATGGTTTTCTTTGAGTTTAGCCTCTTTGGGGGTTGCTGTGTGTTTTGAATTTGTACATTTACATCTTTCACCAAATTTAGAAAGTTTTCAGCCATAATTTCTTCTTCCAAACCAGTATCTTTTTCCTCTCCTTCAAGAATGTTAGACCTTTGATATTTCCCCAGCATTTCCTAAGGCTCTCCTCATTTAAAAAGACAAAAAAAAAAAAAAATGCTTGTTTTTTGTTCTTCAGATTGTATAATTTCTATTGATCTGTTTTCAATTTACTTTCTCTTTTTTCCTCACCACCCTTAGGTGAGCTGACGCAGGTTGTGAAAGAATTCACAGAAAGATTAGCAAGGGAAGAAAAGAAAGTTTTTATTCACTTTGCAGGGGAGGAAAGGGGCCAGACGCAGAGCGTGGTGTCGGCACCGAAGGGTGGGCGTTTGAGTCTTTTACTGGGCTTCAGAGGGCAAGGTGCAGGAAGGGGCTGGCTTTATGTCTCTTCCGGCCCACAGCACTACCCGGGCTGGCTGCATCTCTATAGGAGGTGGTTTTTTCAGAGAATAGACTTGCAGTCTTCAGTAGTTTTCCAGTCCTTGGGTGTCTGAAAGAGACTTGATAGAGGCCCTGGACAGGCACTACTCTGTCGTGAGGAATGTTAGATGTGTTTACAACCACCGTCCTGCTGTGGAGCCAGTGAATTCTTTAATTTCAGGTATTGTATTTTTAAACTCTGTAGTTTTCATTTGGTTTTATTTTGTAGTTTGTATTTCTCTGACAAGAATTTCTGTTTTTCCTCTTACTTAAATGTTCACCTTTCCCTCTTGGTGCTTGATTGTAACAGTGGCTTCAAGTCTCTGCCGAATAAATACAGCATTCGGGAATCTCATACTTGGCATTGATTTGCCTTTTCCTATGATAACTGGTAAGGTTTAATCGTTCTTAACAAATCAAGAAATTTTCTGTTGCATCCTGGACGTTTTGAATATTACGTGATGAGATTTTGGGCCACATTAAAATCTTCTCAGGAATGTAGATTTCTTTGTTTATTTGTTTTAGCAGGCAATCAGTCGGATTTGGTTTCAGACACAGGCCCTGTCTTACCTTCTGTGGGTGGTTCCAATGCAACATCAGTTTTCTAAGCCTTTGCTGTTTTTGGCATGCACCCCTTGCATGATTGTGACTTTGGCTTATGTTACATAATTACGTTTTCAGTGTTTTTGTTTATAATTTTCCATGTGTGTTCCAGGCATGCACAGCTTGAGTGTAAGCCCAAGACTTTGTTAGTTTATATTCAAGTTCCTATTCTCTGGCTCTCCCCTCTCAGGGACTTCTGCTATACCCTCTGGCTCTCAGGGTCTCATTTTAAAACCTTCTCTGTTCAGAAGGATGGGGTTGTTTCAGATTTTAGCTCCTTGTGCTATTGAGCAGCAAAATGTGACAGACACCAACCTAGGAGTTAAGCTTTGAGAGAAAAGAGAGGAAAATAATAGAGATTATCCTCACCGTTAGCCCCCGCTCACCGCAGCTACAGAAAGTCCGCGCGCAGCAACGAAGACCCAACGCGGCCAAAAATACATAAATAAATGAATAAATAAAATTTAAAATTAAAAAAGAAAAAAAGGGTAGAGAAGATATTTATAAAACAATGATCAGAGCACATTGACCCATATAGGAGGTCTGATTTTTAAAATTTTAGTCAAGATATAGTTGGTGATTAACAGATTTTACCTGACTTTTTTTCCTTATTTGCCTTCAGATAAGAAAATTATGAATGAAACATTGACACTGCATCAAAATTAATTCATTCAGAAATTATTAAGTCCCTTAAGAATTTCTTCAGTTATGTGTGACTACTGATGGCAGTATCTTATGCTTTAGGAACACAGTCAGTATAACTAGAAGCTTAACATAGAATGCTTAAAGCCCTGATCAGTGAGATATCTGGCTTTTGGGATGGCTATAGCAGTCAACAGGTATGAGGCAGAAATGCTGAAAAAGAAAAAATATATGTATATAATGAAATAAAGAACTAAATTTGATTTTTAAATGGATCAGAGTGTTTCATGAAAAATTAGTCCATATCTATATATAACACAGTAGGGTCTAGTCAAATAAATATAATTCCAGTATAAAGAATATTACAAGTGCCAAGATAAAAACAGCTTTTCTTATGTGCAAACAAACAAAACCAGTTTGGATCAAAATGAGATTTGTGGGAAAATATTTAAACCAAGCAGTCTTTACCTGGCAAAATTGCCTTTTATATGTGAATGCAACACAGGAAAATATAAAAAATTCAGACATTCGTATATATATTCTCTATTAAAAATTGATTAGAAGTTGCAAGGCAGCCAGATGTCATGGTCTAAAATGCCTGACAGTAACAATTAAGCCATTAAAAGGAAACTTGAAATAATAAGAAACAATGATTGTAATTATGATCACACAGTGCTGGAGGCCGTATTACTGCTCATTATGTTTTACTCTCTCTTTTGTCTGTGCACACTACCGTAGGATTATCTTTCTCTGGTTCTTAAAAATTAGGCATGACCATGTGAATTGGTTTGTATGATGATTTATGAACAGGCAAATTAAGATCTGCCATCTCCATCTTCTCTTCCTCTTCTTCCAGCAAACTTTGAAGACATTGTGAGACAGTGGTGTGTTAAGACAGTGGAGCTGTCTTCAACTTTGATACGCGAGTGACCGCATACGACCAATCTGCCATAGCCATGCGGTGTGAGGGAGAAATAAATCTTTGCTATTAAATATTATGAGTAACTGAGATTAACATTGCCTGTTACTTCAGAATAGCCAAACGTATAGTGACTGATAAATACAATATAATATGGATGTCTTTAGTCCCTTTGGGCTGCTATAACAAAATATCACAGACATTTTAGCTTATAAACAAGGATTTATTTCTCACAGTTTTGAAGGCTGAAAGTCTGAGATCAGGGTGCCATCGTGGTCAGTCAGGTGAGGGCCTTCTATCCTCACGTGGCAGAAGGGGCAAGGGAGCTCTTTTATAAGAGCATCAATTTCATTTATGAGTGCTCTACCCTCATGACCTAATCACCTCCCAAAGGCCTCACTTCCTAATACCATCACATTTGGCATTAGAATTTTAACATATGAATTTGGGGGGAGCACAAACATTTAGACCTGAGCAATGGATGTTAAGATTCTACAAATGAACAGCTTAAGAGATAAAAATGATACTATAACAGGCAGAATATAAATTCTGCACTTCCCAACAAAAAAATCAAGAGGAAGAAAGACTTGTCAGGTGTTCTAATTACTAACTGTTGCAGACATGAGTCAGTATGATTCAGTGTAGAGTGTTTCATTTTTTTGAAACTGATAAATTGAAAGCTAGTGGCTCAAGTGAAAAGTAAATCTTCATCAGATTTTTAAATTCCAAAATTCCAAAGGGGGGAAATAACTAAAACAAGGTCTGTACAGAAAAATATATAAATCAATAAATGTATAACATATGTAATTTAAATCATATTTTTTTTTTTTTTTTTTTTTTTTTTTTTTTTGTGACATGAGTCAGTATGATTCAGTGTAGAGTGTTTCATTTTTTTGAAACTGATAAATTGAAAGCTAGTGGCTCAAGTGAAAAGTAAATCTTCATCAGATTTTTAAATTCTAAAATTCCAAAGGGGGGAAATAACTAAAACAAGGTCTGTACAGAAAAATATATAAATCAATAAATGTATAACATATGTAATTTAAAAGTAAAAATAAAATGTAGAAACAAGATTAATGACAGTGATTAGAACAATAGTTGTAATTTAGATAAAGTGATCCAGGGCCTTTTTCCTTAAAGTTACCATCTTTATACTTGTGCTGCAGGATGGACATGCTTATTCACGGATCTGTTTGCTTTCCTCACATTAGTAGCAGCATCTCAGGAAGTTTATGGAAGAATTTTCATAGGGTTTTCAAGTACCTGGGAGTGTCAAGGCCTTACCTGCATCAGTGAATAGGGCTCAGGCCATAGCCACTGAAGTAACTCATCTTCTGCCTAGCTTCCTTTGTTCATAAAATGTGAGGTACTATTTAGTCATCCTCCTTTTCCTCATTAGAATCAGTAGCGTGGAGATCTTCCGAGATTTGAGTTCAGTGCTGCTGAGACTCTGGTGAAGTATCGCTCGATTTTGTCTCTGCTCACACGCGTTCTAAATAGGCCAGATCCATGCTTTAGGAGTCTAAGTCATCCACGCCCAGTGATTGTACTTCCACAATCTCTAATGTCTGAATAGGGACACTGTATTATTGGCTCAGTACGGTTGTTTGTAAAGTTTATCATTCCTGTTTCTAATGTGCATAAGCACGTGTTCTAAAGCAGCGCTTCTCGATTTTTATGTGTACACGTTGACCTTGGAATTTTATTGAATAAAGAATCAGATTCATCAGGGATGGGATAAGGCCCACGGTTTTGCATTATTAGAAGAGGTTGTATAGTTCTCAGGTATTTAATAACTGAATTTTTATTTGTTTTGAGAGTAAAACTTCCTCAAAAGACAAATCCCTTAGGAATTGACCAGGAGTTTAAATTTCTCTGTCTTTGCTTCAGTATGTTCACGTATGCATCCATCTAACAAAATTTCATATATCCATTCAACAAATTTTTCCTGTAATCCAGCTGTCTCTGTGCTGGTCATTTTTCTAGGTATCTAATAGCTCTCTGTCACAGCACAGAATAAATACCAAATGTGTGTATGTAGTGTGTGTGTGTGTATCAGGTCAGATGCCAGAGTTTTATTCTCAAAAAATTTACTCATTTTCGGATAGGTCTTCATTTACAGTAGTACACCATTCCTTTCCCTGGTGTTAGAAACTTCCTGAGGCAAAACTCTAGTCTTGGAGCACACTGTTAGAACTGTACCCTATAACTCTAGGTACATTGGTCATTGTACCCCTCCATCTCCAGTGAAATAGTGTACACACACACACACACATAAAATATATCTGAGAAATTTATATATACACATATATGTATTTTTAAAAATTTTCAAATGCACATATCCTCACTTTCCTTGTTATGCACCGTATTTATTACTCTATTTTCCTTCTTATTCTTATGAGTGGATGAATTTACTTCAGTCTGATTACCATCTATCAGTGAGAAAAATGAACATCCATCGAGCATGATTTTCAGGCATCAACAAAATTAGTTATGAACATTTTACTTGTAAAATATTGACATTAAGTTCAGTAAACCACACGTTTCTGCAATCCACTCCTTGCTTAGAATATGATTCCCTTTGTTTATATACCAAGTGCTATACTAGCATTCTCCTGGATCTCCTATTAACAAATTTTTATAATTTTTCTATAACAATTTTTGTAATGTAAAGTTTCTATTATTGTAAGTGGACTCCTTAAATAACACCACTGGCTGTCTCTGAAACCACATTAGATTTCTGATTTATTAACTTACTCTATTATTTCTTTATCCACTGGCATCCTCCTTACTTTATTACATTCCCTGTGAGCTGTGACTCTGTAGTGCTTCATTGCAATCAATTCTTAAAATCTCTTTAAAATTCTAACTCCATTACCCCTCTATCTTTTTATCGTACCTATTCATATTTGTATTCAAGTAACTGAGAGGTATATTTAAAAATCCTACATATAAGGAGATTCATACAGAAACTCTTATAGTTTTGGACAGTAAGTTTTTGTGTTTCTTGACTTAGTTTGTTTTTCTCTCCTTAGTTCTTTCCCTTCTCTTTTCAGTGGAAAATTATAACCATTATTTATTCAAAGACTCTTTCTGCCCCTTTCTATCTCTCCTTTCCCCTGTCTCTTCCATTGTACATTTATTGATACATTTGAAGGTGCCCCCAGATTACTGAGGCTCTGTTATGTTTCTTCATTTTTTTTTTTCTGTTCCACAGACTGGATAATGTCAATTGACCTATCTCCAATTTATAGTATCTTTATTCTACCAGCTCAGTTCTGTTGTTCAGCCCTTTAAGTACATTTCTTTTTTCTAGTCATTGTATGTTTTAACTCCAGAATTTTAATTTATTTTATAATTTCTAGTCTATATTTGGAGAGACATTTCCATTCGTTTTTAGACGTTAATTATTTTGGACATATATAAAATATAGCTAACTTAAAAGTATTTGTCTAGTAAACTCAGTATCTATCCGGGCTTCCTCGTGATCTGTTTCTCCTTACTGCTTCTTTGCCTGTGTTGGACCGTATATTTTTTGCATGGCTCATATTTTTTTATTAACTACTGGATACGTTAAATATTAGAATGTGGCAACTCCAGATATCAGGTCTCCCTCCTTCCAAAGGTTTGCTGTTGTTGCTATTTTTATTTGTTTGTTTCTTTGCTTAGGATGTTGCTGAACTAATTTTGTAGAGTTTACATTCTTTGTTATGTTTGCCCAAGAAGTCTCTACATATGGAAGTTTAGTAGTCAGCTAATAATTGGTCAGAGATTTTCCTACATGCCTGGAGTCTTACATGCCTAGGATCAATAATTCTCTAGCTGTTGACAATGGATTCTGTGTTTTGGAGCATTCATTCGGTGCTCAGGCCATTTCTAGTTATGCTGTAACCTTTACTTCCTGCTTGCACAGAGCCACAAGACAAAGGTGAGGGCTAGAGCCATCTCAGTTGTTTCCAGGCATGTACAAAGCCCTATGTGTTTCTGTAACCTTCTACATTTCCCAAAATACGTCAGAACTCTTCAAAGTCCTCTATGTTCATCAGATTTCCAAGCTTTTCCTTGTAAGGTTTTTGTCATTTTGTTTATTTCAACTGCTTTTGCCACCTCAGACAGCTACAATGTTAAGCAATTTCTGCTGAATGTTTTTGATAAACACTTCCAAGAAAAAGGCTGTTCATATTGGGAGAGCTCTAAATAAGTCAAATAAAGAGAAGTCTTACAAGTGGGATATATTCTGAGGAACTTCCAGACAGGTCACATAATAAGAGTAATCTTGGAACGTGACTTTGAATGAATTCCCACCTCTTTCTTTCCCTTCCAATGCCTGCAAGGTCATTTATTTTTAAGTTTCCCATAGAGATGGGGAGAGGGTACTGGTAATAGTACGGGTTAAAAAAACCCACAAAGCTCATGATTCTTTCCAGCAGTTAGCTGTTTTTCCAGAATAAACACTCATCAAATAGTTGCAATTCATTGGTTAATTTCCAGAATTCTGAAAAAGTTGATTTTGACTTTTTTTTTTGCCAGTGTTCTCAATGCTTTTATGAAGAAGATTTTCAGAGGTCCTTTCACTGCCACTTCTGCTAACATCACTCCTTCTTTTCTATTTTTTGTCCAAATCTAGTGGAATTCTCTTATTTACCTCAATTTGCTCTTTCTTGCCTGCTAAAGGCCTCATCTGTAATACTGTCTGCTTTAAACAAATTTTATGTCTCAGCCTGAAAAAATTGAATTTTAAAAAAGGCTTTCTTTATATCCCTCTTAATATGTTATAACCCTCTATTATAAATTACCATAGAATCCTATGATTTAAGTTACAATCATTGCATTTGAATTTTTTTTAAACGTCATTTTTAATTGTAAGGTTGTCAGGTCTGAGAGATTGTGATTCACTCCTGTCTTGTTCCATGGATTGTTCCTAGGACTTAGCACAATTCTTTTTTCTTTCTTTCTTTCTTTTTTTTTTTTTTAATTTTTATTGGGGTAGAGTTGATTTACAATGTTGTGTTACTTTCAGGTGTACAGCAAAGTGAATCAGTTCTACAAATACATATATCCACTCTTTTTTAGGTTCTTTCCCATGTAGGCCATTACAGAGTACTGACTAGAGTTCCCTGTGCTGTACAGTAGGTCCTTATCAACTACCTATTTTATATATAAGAGTCTGTATATGTCAATCCCAATCTCCCAATTCATCCCTCCACCCCTCCCCCCTGGGAACCATAAGTTTGTTTTCTACATCTGTGACTCTATTTCTGTTTTGTAAATGAGTTCATTTGTACCATTTTTTTTAGACTCCACATATAAGCGATATCATATATTTGTCTTTGTCTGACTTACTTCATTTAGTATGATAATCTCTAGATCCGTCCATGTTGCTGCAAATGGCATTATTTTGTTCTTTTTTTGGCTGAGTAACATTCCATTGTATATGTGCACCACATCTTTAGCCATTCCTCTGTTGATGGACATTTAGGTTAGCACAATTCTTTAGTGGGTATCATCCAATAAAATAATGAAGCCGTGTGAATAAAAGAATATTTATTGAGCATTTGTATAAATATTTAAGTAATACCAGGTTGTTTTGTTTTTTTTTTTGAGAATTGATTTAATGGTTATTGCAAGGTCTTCTTAAAAACATCACCATCCCTTGCTTTTTTTTTTCCCTTATTAGTCATCAATTTTATACACATCAGTGTGTACATGTCCATCCCAATCTCCCAGTTCATCCCACCACCACCGCCACCCCACTGCCACTTTCCCCCCTTGGTGTCCATACGTTTGTTCTCTACATCTGTGTCTCAACTTCTGCCCTGCAAACCGGTTCATCTGTAACATTTTTCTAGGTTCCACATATATGCGTTAATATACAATATTTGTTTTTCTCTTTCTGACTTACTTCACTCTGTATGACAGTCTCTAGATCCATCCACGTCTCTACAAATGACCCAATTTCGTTCCTTGTTATGGCTGAGTAATATTCCATTACATATATGTGCCACATCTTCTTTATCCGTTCGTCTGTCGATGGGCATTTAGGTTGCTTCCA
>NC_041233.1:117602308-117621279 GCF_002837175.3 Physeter macrocephalus | reverse complement strand
AAGAGGGTTCCCTTTTCTCCACACCCTCTCCAGCATTTGTTGTTTGTAGATTTTCTGATGATGCCCATTCTGACTGGTGTGAGGTGATACCTCACTGTAGTTTTGATTTGCATTTCTGTAATATTGAGCAGCTTTTCATGGGCTTCGTGGCCATCTGTATGTCTTCTTTTTTTTTTTTTTTTGTGGTACGTGGGCCTCTCACTGCTGTGGCCTCTCCCATTGCAGAGCACAGGCTCCGGACGTGCAGGCCCAGCGGCCACGGCTCACGGGCCCAGCTACTCCGCAGCATGCAGGATCCCCCCGGACCGGGGCACGAACCTGTGTCCCCTGCATCAGCAGGCGGACTCCCAACCACTGCGCCACCAGGGAAGCCCTGTATGTCTTTTTGGAGAAATGTCTATTGAGGTCTTCTGCCTATTTTTGGATTGGGTTGTTTGTTTTTTTAATATTGAGCTGCATGAGCTGTTTATATATTTTGGAGATTAATCCTTTGTCCGATGATTCATTTGCAACTTTTTTCTCCCATTCTGAGGGTTGTCTTTTTGTCTTGTTTATGGTTTCCTTTGCTGTGCAAAAGCTTTGAAGTTTCGTTAGCTCCCATTTGTTTATTTTTGTTTTTATTTCCATTACTCCAGGAGGTGGATCATAAAAGATCGTGCTGTGATTTAGGTCAAAGAGTTTTCTTCCGATGTTCTCCTCTGAGAGTTTTATAGTGCCTGGTCTTACATTTAAGTCTCTAATCCATTTTGAGTTTCTTTTTGTGTATGGTGTTAGGGAGTGTTCTAATTTCATTCTTTTACATGTAGCTGTCCAGTTTTCCCAGCACGACTTATTGAAGAAACTGTCTTTTCTCCATTGTATATCCTTGCCTCCTTTGTCATAGATTAGTTGACCGTAGGTGCGTGGGTTTATCTCTGGGCTTTCTATCTTGTTCCATTGAACTATATTTCTGTTTTTGTGCCAGTACCACATTGTCTTGATTACTGTAGCTTTGTAGTATAGCCTGAAGTCAGGCTGTCTGATTCCTCCAGCTCTGTTTTTCTCCCTCAAGATTGCTTTGGCTATTTGGGTTCTTTTTTATCTCCATACAGATTTTAAGATTTTTTGTTCTACTTATGTAAAAAATGCCATTGGTAATTTGATAGGGATTGCATTGAATCTGTAGATTGCTTTGGGTAGTATAGTCATTTTCACAATATTGATTCTTCCAATACAAGAACATGGTATACCTCTCCATCTGTTGGTATCATCTTTAATTTCTTTCATCAGTGTCTTATAGTTTTCTGCATACAGGTCTTTTGTCTCCTTAGGTAGGTTTATTCCTAGGTATTTTATTCTTTTTGTTGCAATGGTAAATGGGAGTGTTTCCTTAATTTCTCTTTCCGATTTTTCATCATTAGTGTATAGGAATGCAAGAGATTTCTGTGCATTAATTTTGTATCCTGCTGCTTTACCAAATGTATTGATTACCTCTGGTAGTTTTCTGATAGCATCTTTAGGATTTTCTATGTATAGTAGTATCATGTCATCTGCAAACAGTGACAGTTTTACTTCTTCTTTTCCGACTTGTATTCCTTTTATTCCATTTTCTTCTCTGACTGCCATGGCTAGGACTTCCAAAACTATGTTGAATAAGAGTGGTGACAGTGGGGGGGCTTCCCTGGTGGCGCAGTGGTTGAGAATCTGCCTGCCAATGCAGGGTACACGGGTTTGAGCCCTGGTCTGGGAGGATCCCACATCCCGCGGAGCAACTGGGCCCATGAGCCACAATTACTGAGCCTGCGCGTCTGGAGCCTGTGCTCCGCAACAAGAGAGGCCGTGATAGTGAGAGGCTCGCGCACTGCAATGGAGAGTGGCCCCCGCGTGCCACAACTGGAGAAAGCCCTCGCACAGAAACGAAGACCCAACACAGCCAAAAATAAATAAATAAATAAATAAATAAATTTAGAACAGGGTGGGAAACAGGAGAAAAGCATCAAGTAGGATTTATAAGAAATGAAGCTTGGTAACAAAAGTTTAAGAAAAGTTTCATTTTTCCCTTGCTGCTTTCAATAATTTTCCTTTGTCTTTAATTTTTGCCAGTTTTATTACTATGTGTCTCGGTGTGTTTCTCCTTGGGTTTTTCCTGTATGGGACTCTCTGTGCTTCCTGGACTTGGGTGGCTATTTCCTTTCCCATGTTAGGGAAGTTTTCGAGTTTAACCTCTTCAAATATTTTCTCGGGTCTTTTCTCTCTCTCTCTTCTCCTTCTGGGACCCCTATAATGCAAATGTTGTTGCGTTTAATATTGTTCCAGAGGTCTCTTAGGCTGTCTTCATTTCTTTTTTCTTTATTGTGTTCCGCAGCAGTGAATTCCACCATTCTGTCTTCCAGGTCAGTTACCCTTTCTTCTGCCTCAGTTATTCTGCTATTGATTCATTCTAGTTTATTTTTCATTTGAGTTATTATATTGTTCATCTCTGTTTGTTTGTTCTTTAATTCTTGTAGATCTTTGTTAAACATTTCTTGCATCTTCTCGATCTTTGCCTCCATTCTTTTTCCGAGGTCCTGGATCATCTTCACTATCATTATTCTGAATTCTTTTTTTGGAAGATTACCTATCTCCACTTCATTTAGTTGTTTTTCTGGGGTTTTATCTTGTTCCTTCATCATAGCCCTCTGCCTTTTCATCTTGTCTATCTTTCTATGAATGTGGTTTTTGTTCCACAGGCTGCAGGATTGTACTACTTCTTGCTTCTGCTGTCTGCCCTCTGGTGCATGAGGCTATCTAAGAGACTTGCAGAAGTTTCCTGATGGGGGGACTGGTGGTGGTAGAGCTCAATACCAGGTTTTTTTTTTTTTTTTTGCGGTACGCAGGCCTCGCACCATTGTGGCCTCTCCCGTTGCGGAGCACAGGCTCCGGACGCGCCGGCTCAGCGGCCATGGCTCACGGGCCCAGCCGCTCCACGGCATGTGGGATCTTCCCCGACCGGGGCACGAACCCGTGTCCCCTGCATCGGCAGGCGGACTCTCAACCACTGCGCCACCAGGGAAGCCCAATACCAGGTTTTTAACACTATATGTCCGATCATTTATTGGTTGAATGATTAAATTTGGCATGCATTTGGGACAAATCTGGATTGTTTGATGTTTTAGTTGGTTATCTTTGGGCGGAGCATAATATGTGTAGCAACTCCATTCTTATTCTTCATATATAAGTTATTATGAAAAATCTCTATACATTTTACTCACTAGACACACAGGTCAAGGGGGACCTTAACCTTTGTTTTTCTTATTCTGGGAATCTCACATATTTCTCACAAGACAGTTTCAACTGGCAAATTCCAAAAATGCAGATATTATTCTTAGATTTTTCCTTTCTACATCCCAACATTTACCAGTATAAAATTAAGAGGGAATTCATAGTAGGATAAAAAATGCCTCCGAATATATATTTTCTGGAACTTTTCTTTCTAAGTAAAGTGTACAATCTTTAGCAAAGAGTAAATTCTTTATGAGGGAACAGAATTAGCCTTGAGAATGTAATGTATTTAGGTCATATTCTTACAGTAAAATCAAGAGGGTAATGAAGATCTTTGCTACTTTGTGTTAAGTGATTTTTATTACCAAGTCATTTTTAGCAGAGCTTTATAGTAGAATTTTCCTTCTTTATTTCAGGTGGGCAGATTTGGGGCACTCTTTCAAAGATTCACAGTCACCTTCTCTTTAATACTGTATTATACATGTGGCTCCTGGGCACATTTTAATTCCCAATAAATTGGAAGATACATTTGAAGATTACCAATGCTGTTTTCTTGAATTCTAACTGCATTGTCTAAATTGAGCAAACATATCATGCTGCTTTGAAAGCAAGAGGTTGATTTTCATGGTGTGACTAATTCTGTTCTTACATATTATGGGAGATTATTCCCATGTTGTCCATCATAGGACATGATTGAAAATAGCATTCAAATGAGTTACTAAAATTTACAAGGGAGGTATTATACCCAAAACAGTAAAGGATCTGTCTTTTTTCCACTTCCCAGTTGCCATGAGTGGACTCATGGCAACTATTCCTCATCAGGAATAGTTTATCAGGTCCTTAAAAAAAATAATTTACTAACGTTTACTGTGATTGAATAGTATGTAAATCATAAGTGGGTTTAGAGGTAGACAGAAAATGTTGACCAAACCCAATAATTGGGTCCAAAAAATTATACTACAAAAAAATCAAATCAGAAAATCATAAAAATATGATCCAGGACATGAAACAACATCTTGGAAGTCTAGAACTAGTAGATAATTAATTGTTCAGAATGAATTTGAGACTTTAGATAAGTCAGTCAAACAAAATAACGTCAGATGTCTATTTGTCGATAGTCATAGTTGAGTAAGAGTATTAATGATTAAAATTCCTCTTAAATCTCGTTGGAGACACTCAGAGTAAGAATAAGGCTTTTCCTGCTTATTCTCTGCTGTCACATTTAGTGCTTCAGAACTTCCATCTGCATTTCAGTTAATTCACTCACAGATTTAGCAATATCTCGGATTTCACAGTTTTAGAAGTATAAAGTGTATGGGGGGGCGGAGTCAAGATGGTGGACTAGGAGGATGCAGAATTTGCGTCTCTTCACAACTAGGGCACCTACCAGACACTGGTGGGGGACCATGGACACCTAAGGGAATGGGAGGAACCCCCAGTGACTGGGTGGGACATTGGGCGTGGGGGGGAGTAAGGGGGGAGAAGTGGACGCTGGGTGGGACTGGTGCCCTGAGGGGCGGCTGGGGGAGGGGAAGGGATCCCACGCCCGAAGGGGGAAATGGGGGAACCACTGAGAGGACAGAGGATCAAAAGTGAGCATGGCCCGGTTTCCTCTGCCCACTTGGACCCCCAGGAACCTGCTGAGATCCCGGGCCTGATCCTCTGCCCAGCAGGCCCCCTCCAGCTGCGCAGGTCCTGAGGGAGTGGGAGGGAGGGAAGCGGGAGCAAAAGTAAAGGCTGGACCTCCGGGACCAGCACTCCTGAGGGGTGGCTGGGGCAGGGGAGGAGTTCCTACACCCAGCAGGACCCTCCCACGGTTAGGGCTCCATTGGGGGTGGGGGAGACCCTGGGGGAGACTGGGGGGTGTAGAGCGATGGAAGCAAAAGGGACCAGTGTTTTCCCTGTCCAGTTAGGCACTGGGGAGCCTGTTGGGCTCCCAGGCCTAATCCTCTGCCCTCGGAGCCTCCCTCCTGCCGTGCAGAGCCCAAGCCCCACCCCTGCAACCCCCCCAGTGCCCCACTTCTACACTCGGAGACCCCCTCTGAGACCCCCTCCAACTGTGCTGGACCTAAACGCCACCCACACACCCTCACCCAGAGCCCTACCCCCAAACTCTGGAGGCACCCCTTTGGACTGCTGCCTCTCCCCTTCTGCACAGGTCCTAAACAGAGGCACCACCCACCCTTGAATGATGTCCCTCCTAGGCCCTGCCCCCAAGGCCTTTCCTGCTGCATGAGTCCTAATCCTAGGCTCCTCCCCAAGCTCAAACTTACCCGCCTTCCCCCCCACCCACCCACCTAGGCCCTGCCCCACCGTAAACCCCGGCCCTGCCTAAGTACCACCCCTCCCACCTAAACTCCTCCCCCGATAGCCAAGGCTTTTTTTTTTTCTCTCTTTTCCTCTTAGATTGGGGTTCTGTTTTACCTTGTTGATTTTACCTTAACTGAAAACATAAAATATTAAATGGAAGTGTTATGTATTAATGGGGCAAGTGTCTGACCTTACTGTAATGCTATAAATTTATTTTAAACTTAAAATTTAAGTGATATTGAATTAAAGGAATCTAAAAAAAAGAATATCTTATATATAATCATATACATTTATATATAATAACTGTTAGTATTGCACTATTGCATTTAGAAAAATCTTTATCCCTTTTCAATTCTTATGTCTATCTCTTCTTTCCTCTCACCCTCCCTTTTATATCTCAATTCTGCTTTTCACATTCAAAACCATTTCTCTATTATTTGCATGCTGTTTTTTGCAATATTTGTAGTTCAGAGTTAATTTTGATGAATGTAATATTTGCATTGATGTCCTCCAACTATAACATCCTATGAGAGTTCCCTCTTGCTATGGAATAGTCTCTATTTATTCTAGACAGCAATTCACCCCTAAAAATGGAGATGAAATTTGCTTTAATCAATAGATTTCTTGCCAGGCACATATGCAAAGCTTCTTTTATCTCAAGTTCAAATGTTTGTTTTCTTCTAGCAATTGCTTGTGCTTTGCTGGTATTTATTCAGTGGCCCATAGCTTAGTTATATTATTTATAGTAAGAAGAAAAATTTCTGTGATTTCAATTTAACTTTGTTTTAGTCTCAAATATTCATTTATTTTGTGAAATGTGAGCACATAAAGTTTCTTATATCACACAATTGCAAATTTTTAATATAAGTAACTTTGAACATCATATTTAGTAACTGATTACATTTCTAATAGCCAAAATAGGCATATTAACTTTCTAGTAGTCACTGAAATTATTTCACTTCAATCTAATGTTAATAATATCCTTTATCATTCTCTACTTATTTAAAATCTGAGTTTAATGGAGTAGAATGGCCTTGGTTAGCCACTACTCTGGATATTTGGATAACTGCCTGGGAGTTCTAGATGTGTATGAATTAATATAGGCTATTCTTTGCAATTTAAGTATTTAAAAAATTGTGTCATTACCCCTCACAATAATATTGTTTGCTTATTTCTATAGCTTTTATCAATACAAAATTTAAAATTAATATTTTATAATTACTTAACCTTGTGAAATAAGATCTATTAATACATTTGCCCCCTAAAATGCAAACAATGTAAGTGGTAATTGGCAATTCAGTAAACTTCTTGTTATTTACCCAAAGATTTTGAAAACTTATATCCATACAACAACCTACAGATGAATATTTATAACACCTTTATTTATAATTGCTAAAACTTGGAAGCAACCAAGAGGATCCTCAATAGGTGAATGGAATAATAAACTGTCATACATCTAGACAGTGAAGTATTATTCAGCACTGAAACTAAGTGAGTTATTAATCCATGAAAAAACATGGAGGAAGCTTAATTGCATGTAACTAAGTAAAAGAAGCTTTTTCAGGGAAGTGAAACTATTCTTTATGATAATACAATGGTGAGTTGGTGTCATTATACATTTATTAAAACACATGGAATGTAAAACACCAAAAATTAACCCTAATGTAAACTGTGGACTTTGGGTGATAAGGATATGTCACTGTAGGTTCATCAGTTGTAATAAATGTACCACTCTGGTGCAGGATGTTGATAGTGGATGAGGGTGTTCATGTGTGGGGACAGGAGATATAGGATAAATCTCTGTACTTTCTGATCAATTTTGCTGTGAACCTAAACTGCCCTAAAATATGAAGTCTGTTTTTTAAAAAGTAACACTTAGTGAAAAAATCAAAATATGTATCTTATAAAGAATTTATCCTTGGGAATTCTCTGGCAGTCCAGTTGTTAGGACTCTACAGTTTCACCGCCAAGGGTGTGGGTTCGATCCCTGGTCAGGGAACTAAGATCTCACAAACTGCACAGCATGGCCAAAACTAAAAAAAAAAAAAAAAAAAAAAAAGAATTTATCCTTTCTGGAACTTTTAGTTTATAGTTTAATTCAGGTTGTACAATTAGACCGTAGAATATTCACCCTACTCCTTCATTAACCAGTATTAGAAATATTTATAAGAAAAAATATGTTGGACCTGGAAGATATCATGATGAATGAGGAATATTTTCTGCTCTTAAGAAGTCTACCACCAAATATTATCTGGGGAAAATCAAATTTTAAGCTATTAAAAAGTGAAGGGAAAATATAATATTAGATATACAAAAAGTGCTTTGGAACCAAGAAGAAAAAGAACAATCTCTGTTGTTGTACGTTGGGGAATTTGAACCTATAGATATTTTAATTGAGTGGAAATAATTTCATGACCACTTAATCTTTTGTAAGGACTTCATGCGTGTCTTTATTTTCACAGAAAGATCTCTTATGTAGACCATGGTATTTTCAATTATGAGTGACTGTTTACCATGTACCACAGGGAAGACAGTCAAGGGTTTATTAGGAAATTTCCTTAAAAATGGGATAGGTTGATAGTAGAGGGAAATTAGACAATAAGAAAACAATAACTAATTCTTCCTATTCTTGTTCAAAACTATTCACTTCTTTAAATATCTTTCCTTTTTTTTTTTTTTTTCCATTTGTAGGCATAGAAGCAGTATTTAAAACTTCTGACTGTCATGGGCAATAAATATCTTCTCTCTGATTAGTTCATATTTTCAAACTTTTCTAGAGTAATGAATAAAGACCGGTATCAATCTCTAGCAAGAGCTCTTGATGCAATTTTGTCCTGAGTCTAGAGGCTTTAGAACCAGTGATACATATAATAAATTTTTAAAATTAAGTTGATGAGTCCAAAAAGGTATGTCCTTTTAAATGCAGGTTCCCATAAAGTCTTTAGTTAAACAATGAGTGGTAATAGATTAAAATTGATGATAAAATGCATCTGGTTATTTTCACGTTTATTATAGCCTTCACAAGTAATTAAATATATATTGTGTTCAGTGTTCAACAGTAATGCTAACCACTTAAGTTAAATTTTCATAAAAGTTATCAGACAAGGCTTTTTCTTCAATTAATCATGATGCATTCACTAAGATGTCAGTGTTCACCTTGCAAAACTATGCCATAATTGCAGAAACTTTATCTAGATAGAAATTTACCATAGCTTGGCACAGAAGAAGCACAAAATAAATGTAATCTATTTTGTTTTGTTTTGAAAAACATAATGCATGTTCTTCCCGTTTTCCACTGGAGCTGTTAAAATGTTAATTATAGTTATTTAAGCTTCCCTGCTTGTTTATATCAACACTTACGCCATTTATGTATTTTTTTCTCGGTAGTTTCTTCTAAGGATCGATCATGCCTTTGGTATAATATCTAAGTAATTTTTGTCTAACCCCATGTCTCAAATACTTTCTATTTTATTGTAAAAGTTTCATAGTTTTCAGTCATATATTCAGGTGTTTTGCCTATCTTGAGTTAAATTTTGTATATGTTGTAGAAAGTCCACTTTTTTTGCATATGAATATCCAATTTTTCTAGCACTATTTCTTGAAATTAATATTCTTTCTCCATTGAGTTTTGTTTCCACCTTTGTCAAAAGTCAGTTGACTTTGTGAGTCTGTTTCTGGTGTCTCTAATCTGTTCCGGTGATTCCTATCATATAACAAATACATTTTACATTGCCACCAGCAATGATTGAGAGATTCTGTTGCTTCAGATCCTCATCAGTGTTTGGAGTATAGACATTCCAATAGGTGTTTGTTGTTTTCACATTGCTGTTTTATCTTTAAATTCTTAGTGACATATGATGTTGAGAACCTTTACATATGCTTATTTGCCATAGGTGTATCTTCTTTGGTGAGATATTTGGTAAGGACTTTGGTCATTTTTTAATTGGGTTGTTTATTTTCTTATTATTTGTATATTTTGGGTACAAATCATTTATCAGATATGTCAAAAATATATCACCTCTATTGAAAGTCAGATGATTATATTCATGAGTATTTCTGGGCACTCTGTTCTGTTCCATTGTGTTTGTTAGTCTCTTTCTGGGTTCTCTATTCTATTCTCTAATTTTTTTGGCAATATTACCCTGTCTTGATTAATGCAACTTGACAGTAAATCTTAAATTCAGATAGTGTCAGACCTCAACTTTGTTCTTCTTTTAAATACTGTGTTGGCTATTCTGGGTTTTGCATTGTTGCATAAACTTCACAGTTAGTTTATTGATATCCAGAAAGTAACTTGCTGGGATTTGACTGGGATCACATTGAATCCATACCTCAGTTTGGGAAAAATGGCATCTTAACAATATGGAATATTCCTATCCATGAATATGGAATATCTCTCCATTTATTTAGGTCTTTTAAAAAATTTCTTTTATCGGAGTTTTGTAGTTTTTCTCATGTTGATATTGTACATACTTTGTTGAATTTATACCTAAGTATTTCTCTTTTTTTGATGCTAATGTAAATGGCATTGTGTTTTAAATTTCAAGTATCAATTTTTTTTGCTGGTGTATAGGAAAGCAATGCTTTGTGTATATTAATCTTGTATCTGCAAATGTGCTATGATGTATACTTGTTAGTTCTATGAGTTTTTTGTTGACTCCTTGGTATTTTCTACATAGGTAAATCATGTCATCTGTGACAAAGAGAGTTTTATTTCTTCCTTTCCAATCTGTATACTGTTTATTTTATTTTCTTGCCTTATTGCATTAAGAAGGACTTGTAGTACTATGTTAAATAAGATTGGTAAGAGTGGACATCTTGCCGTCTTCCTGATCTTAGCAGGAAAACATCTAATTTCTCACCACCTAAGTGTGATGTTAGCTGTAGGGTTTTTTGGTAGATGTTCTTTATCAAATTGAGGAAGTATTGCTCTTTGTTGAAATTTCTTATTGTGAATTGATATTGGGTTTTCTCAAATGCTTTACCTGTATCTATGGATATGATCGTATTTTTTTTGTTTCCTTTGGCCAGTTGATGTGATGGATTATATTAATTGATTTTCAAAAGTTGAACCAGACTTGCATATGTGGAATAAATTCCATGTAGTCATGGTATACAATTATTTTTACATGTTCTTGAATTTGATTTGCTAATTTTTTGTTGAAGACTTTTGCATTTATGTTCATAGGATATATCAATGTGTGTATTTTTAATTTCTTCTAATATATTTGGTTTTAGGGTAATGCCAGCCTCATAGAATGAGTTAGGAAATACTTCCTCTGCTTATCCATTCTGGAAGAGATTGTAGAGAATTGGTGTTTTTACTTCCTTAAATACTTGGTAGAATTCACCAGTGAAACATTCTTGGTGTAGTGAACATTTTGGTGTAGTGCTTTCTGTTGTGGAAAGTTATGAACTATTGATTCAATTTCTTTAATAGATATAGATATATTCAGATTATATATTTTTCCTTATGTGAGTTTTGGTAGATTATTTCTCTCAAGGAATTTTTAAATTTCTTCTAAGTTATCTAATATGTAGGCATAGAGTTGTTCATAACTTTTCTTTATTATCCATTTAATGTCCATGGGAGCAATAGTGATGACTCCTCTTTCATTTCTTATATTAATAATTTGTGTCTTCTCTCTTTTTTTCTTGGTTAGCCAGGCCACATATTTAGCAATTTTATTCATCTTTGCAAAGAACCAGCTATGGTTTCATTTCTTTATTGATGTCCTATTTTCAATTGCATTGATTTCTGCTTTAGTTTTTATTATTTCTTTTAATCTGTTTATTTGTATTTAACTTTCTCTTTTTATTCTAGTTTCTTAAGTTGGAAATTTATAGTACTGATTTTAGATCTTTCTTCTTGTCTAATATATGCATTCAGTGCCATAAAATTCCCTCTAAGTAATGTTCAGTGCATCTCACAAATTTTCATAAGTTGCAATTTCATTTCCATTTTTAAATAGATTTTTAAAATTTCAGATACATTGGAAGTCAACAAAGTGCTTGATACTAGATTAACAAGTTATCTCTTGCTTCATGACAAGTCACCTAAAATTTAGCAGATTAAATAATTAACATTAATTACCATACAGTTTTTCAGGGTCAGGAATCTGAGAGCAGGTCAGCTGCATAATTCTGTCTCAGGATCTCTCAAATTATTTCAGTCTGGCTGTTAGTCTGGGATGCATTCATCTCAAGGCTCAATTTAAATTAGAGAATCCTCTTCCAAGTTTACTCATATGGTTAAGTAAGCTTTAGTTTCTTAATAGACGTTGGTCTAAGGCTTAAGTTTCTTGCTATGTGAACATCTCCATAAGAATTCTCACAAAGTGACAGATTGATTTCCTCCTAGCAAATCATTAAATAGAGTTAATGAGCTAAGGAGCGAACTCCAGGGATGGAAACCTCAGTCTCTTATACCTTAATCTCTGAAACAACATACCATTACATTTATTTGCCATTTGCTGTTAGTCACAGAGACCAGTCCTGGTATCATGTGAAAAGGTGTGGATACTAGATGTGGAGATTACTGAGGGCCACCTTGAAGACTGGCTAGCTTTGGTATCTTGGTTGTTTGTGGCCACTTTGGCGAAAATGAAAATATCTGATAAGGAATTAGAGGCTCCCAGGTCTGCCAAGCTATGGCAGATGATGGTGTCTATAAAAAGGAAGGAAGTGATGCTAAAAGTGAATTGAGTGGGTATTTCCTTCCATGGGAAAACAACCCCATCTGCCTGATAACACAGTAGAGACCATGCAGTTCATAAAGGAAGAGGATCAAGTGATAGTCAAAAGACAGGGATGATGAGTCGAAGAGTTAAGTCATCTTGTGGACTGACATTAACAGCTTCCTGGTGAGCCACTGCGGGGATGTATTGTATACATTTATGCAAAAATATTTATATATTGGTGACTATAGTGAACTGAATGTTTGCTTCCCCAAAGTTCATACTTTGATATCTCTGATGGCATAGGGAGGTGAAGACTTTGGGAGATAATTGGTTCATAAAGGTGGAGCCTTCAAGAATGGGGGTAGGGCCTTGTAAAAGGGACCCCAGAGCACTTTCTCTCACCCTTTTTCCACCATGTGAGGATACAATGAGAAGTCAGATGTCTGCAGCCTGGAAGAGGGCTTTCACTACAACCCAACCATGCTGGCACCCTGCTGTCAGATTTCCAGACTCCATAACTATGGGAAGTCAATTTCTATAGTTTAAAACCCACCCAATCTATGGTACTTTGTTATAGCAGCCTGAATTGGCTAAGATACCAAGAAGTAGGGGTGCTGCTGTAACAAATACCTAAAAATATGTAAGAGGCATTAGAAGTGGGTAATGGGTAGAGGGCAAAAGAATTTTGAGGTTCATGTTATTAAAGGCCTAGATTGCTCTGAATTTTATTTATTTATTTATATTTTTAAATTTTTATTTTTAAAAATTTTTGGCTGTGTTGGGTCTTCATTGCTGCGCTTGGGCTTTCTCTAGTTGAGGTCAGTGGGGACGACTCTTTGTTGCGGTGCACGGGCTTCTCCCTGCGATGGCTTCTCTTGTTGTGGAGCACGGGCTCTAGGTGCGTGGGCTTCAGTAGTCGTGGCTCATGGGCTCTAGAGCGTAGGCTCAGTAGTCGTGGCACACGAGCTTCAGTAGTTGTGGCTCGTGGGCTCTAAAGCGCAGGCTCAGTAGTTGTGGCACACGGGCTTAGTTGCTCCGCGGCATGTAGGATGTTGCCGGACCAGGGCTCGAACCCGTGTCCCCTACATTGGCAGGCGAATTCTTGTCCACTGAGCCACTGGGTAAGTCCCTGCTCTGAATTTTTAAGGCAGTTCTGGTGAGGGCTCAGAAAGAAAAGAAAAGAAGAGGGATGTAGAGAAAGCTTACATTTTCTTAGAGAATATCTAAGTAATCATGAACAGAATGTTGGTGGAAATATGGACAATAAGGCCATTCTGGTGAGATTCCAGAAGGAAATGAGGAACATGTTATTGGACAGTGGAGAAAAGGTGATCCTTGTTATAAATTAGCAAAGAACTTGGTTGAATTGAGCTCATGTTCTAGTGTTCAGTGGAAGATTGAACTTGTGAATGATGAAGTTGGATATTTAGCTGAGAAGATTTCTAAGCAAAGTGTTGAAAGAGCACCTTGTTTCTCCTGAATGCTTATAAAAAAATGTGAGAAGACAGAAATGACTTGAAGACAGAATTATTAAGGAAAAAGAAACTGGAACTTAAAGATTTGGAAAATTCTTAGCCTTCTCATATTGCAAAAAATGAGAAAGTGTGTTTGGTAGAGAACATGAAGGATGTGTTCAATGAGTCTTTGATAAAGAGATTGGTATGTTTATGAATCACAGACTTAAAGGCTATCTCAGCAGAAGCCAAGAGCTGTTCTTTAACACACAAAGCAAGGGAGTAAGGACCACACAGAAGGCGATTCAGAGATGTCAGGGCTGCCACTCCCACCACAGGCCCAGTGTGCAAAGGCCAGGGGTGGAGCAGTTTCAAAGGGTGAGGCTACCTCCCCAGTGAAGTCAGGCCAGGATGCTTCCTCCCAGTGCCTCAGGTGCGGAGCCCCCCCAGCGAGCTGGGGCATGGGCTGTGCCCAGTGGAGCGTAAGAGCAGGGCCACCAGGATCACAGCCTGAGTCTGGGAGAGCCACGGAGGGGAGATGGTGTCCCTGTGGTTTTGGAGGGCGGAGTGTTGAGCTGAAGAGGATTATTCTCCGGGTTTAAGGTTTACTGTTTACCTGTTAGGCTTTGGACTTACTTGAGAGTCCTTATCCCTTTCTTCTTATCTATTTTTGCCTTTGGATGGAAATGTCCATCCTCTGCCTGTCCCACCGTTGTATTTTGGAAGCACACAACTTGTTTGGTTTCACAGATTCACAGTTGGAGAGGAATTTGGCCTCAGGATGAACGGTACCTTGAGCCCACCTTTATCTGATTTAGGTGATATTTAGATGAGATTTTGTTTTGGACTTCCCGCTTTGGAGAGGCTGGAATGAGTTAAGACTTTTGGGGCTATTGAGGTGGAATCAATGTATTTTGCATATGAGAAGGACATGAATTTTGTCGGTCCAGGGGCAAAAAGCAATGGCCTGAATATTTGTGTCCTGCCCAGATTCATGTTTAAATCCTAACCCCTAAAATATGGTATTAAGAAGCGGGGCCTTTGGTAAGTAATTAGTTCATGAGGTTAGGGCTCTCAAGAATGGGATTTGTGCCCTTATAAAAGTGTCATTAGAGAGCTCTCTTGCTTTCTTTATGCCATGTGAGAATATAATAAGAAGTCTGCAGTCTGCAACCTGAAAGAGGGTCCTCACCAAAATCTGACCATGGTAGCACCTTGATCTCAGACTTCCAGCCCTCATAACTATGAGAATACATTCTATTATTTATAAGGCATCTAGTCCATTTAAAGAAATCTTTGGAAATGCAAGAGAGGAATCTATAGATCCTCTCTAAGTACCAGTTAATATCACATGAAGTAGAAGGTGAATTATGATTCTGAGTAAGAGACTGTAAGAAAGGGACTTGAAACTGTTCGCGCTAATGGGTAAAATGCCCTTAGTGTGGTGAAGGAATTTTATTGGGATTATTGGACACTGGCACACAATGTCGTACCATATACAAACCTGTTGACTGAAAGGTAAAGGAAACATAATTAAGTTAGGAGGGTATGGTGATGTAACTAGAAGACATAAAAGTAAAAATATGGCTCAGAGTAGGAGTTGAATGAAATTATAATGGGTTTTTATATAACCCATGCATGAATGTATTACTACAATAAATGCGATGTCTGAATGTGGTATGATAGGAATGGGTTTGCATGAAAGTCTGCTGTTTGTCCCATTTTAATTGGGCATTCTTGGTGGAATCTTTAGAATTACCCTAAAATATTTCTTTGTTTATTTTAAAACAATATAAAATACCTACAGGTCATCAAGAACTTTTGCCTTAAATTTAAAATCATGTTAAATGAAATTATATTAATATCCACAAATCTCTTTTTTGGTGGCCTGTAAGAAAATATGGGCTGTGAGAAATCATATGGATCTTGAGGTTTAGTTATAGCCTACAGAGGGTTAAATACATGTGTACCTCCAAATGTATCAGATGTGTTCAATATGGTATTAACAATTGAAGTTGGGCAATAAGTTAAAGGACATTGGTATTCTGTGATTGATTGGACTAACACTTTCTTCTTAATTTCTGTCTTGCAAGAAAATCAAAACCAGTTTGAATTCATGTGTGATGGACTCCAATATTGTTTACGGCACTTTCTCAGGGATATTTAAGTTTACCTGTTTATGTCCACAACCTGGTGAGATGAGACTTAGATTTGGCTCAATTGAAAAATAAAGTTATTTGTTGTATTTATTATATACTGCTGATATTGCAACCTGAATATTAAGCTAAAACTGAATTTTGAATAGTAGTTAAAGGTACAGCTACAGGGGAGCGGATATTGAGCTAAGATACAGGTCCCAAAATAAATGTTAAAATTATGAGGAATAACATAGGCCAGAGCATTAGAGATACTCTTCAAACAATCAAAAATACAATCAAAAATAGGTTATTACCTCAGCCAGTTCTGAAATCAAAACAAGAGGCATACGATTTGAATGAGTTGTTTGATTTGTGGAGACATCACCTGTCACGTCTGGAGACTTTAATAGCCCCTATTCACAAATATGATGAAAAACTAGTAGATGTATATGGTGCTCTAAACAACTGCATGCTCTCTTAGAGCTTCAAAGAGCTATTACCCAGTTGATTCCTTCGGGTTCACACTACTCCAATGTTCAAATGACATTGAAAGTGTCAGCAGTTTACACACAGACAGGAGCCTTCGGCAAAAGCCTGTGATGGCCAACCAGTGGTGACTCTGAGGGTTTTGGATTAGACAGTTACCTGAGCTGGCCTCAGGATATAGTTCCTGTGAGAGGCAATTGCTAGTCTATTATTGAACTTCAATTGAAATTGTTTCTGTTACAGACGGAATTCAACATATTTTAAGACCTGAAAAACGGATCATGTCTTGGGTTATGTCAGAGCAACATTCTAAAAGTGAGGGGGACGCATTCTCTAAATAGAAGGGGTTTATTCAATAATACGTATAAGGGCATCACAGGGGGTACCCATCATAATGAAATAGAAAGCTCTTATGACTTCAAGCCCTACATTAGACCCCTCTCGTAACTTAATTGATTCACAGCTAAATGAATAATTTTCTATTTTTACCAGAAGATAGTAAACAAGTGATACGGTTTACAGACAGTAGGTAGCTGAAGGGTAGAGGGCTAAAATTCTAACTAGAAGGCAACTGTATTGCAGTGTATTGTAACGCAGCTGTACATTGATTGAAGAAGGAATAGAAAATCTTCTCATTGGGTAGGATAAAAATTGGTAATCCTCACAGCATTTTAGGAAATGGACAATAGCAATCACTACATTAGGAGATGTCAGTAGGGCAAAGCCTGCAGAAGTCATCCTCCATTGTTTGTAGCTGAAGGTCGAGATGGGTCTGGGCAGATTTAAGGAGTATTCAATTTAGAGTAATCTATGTCTGTGATGTATCTTGATGCAGCTGCATGAACATTTGCAATAATTCTAAGGTTTTAACTGTCTTTTGGTTTCCATTTGACAGATATCTATTACAGAGGGCACATTCTTAGGTAATAATGAGAACTGCTGCCTCCTAAATACACGCAAAGGACTTTGTCAGCGACAGAGATATGGAAACATGTGACTTCTAAACTAATGATCTTTTTTTTTTTTTTCCCCGGTACTCGGGCCTCTCACTGCTGTGGCCTCTCCCGTTGCGGAGCACAGGCTCCGGACGCGCAGGCCCAGCGGCCATGGCTCACGGGCCCAGCCGCTCCGCGGCACGTGGGATCCTCCCAGACCGGGGCGCGAACCCGGTTCCCCTGCATCAGCAGGCGGACGCGCAACCACCGCGCCACCAGGGAAGCCCCTAAACTAATGATCTTTTAAGAAAGATATCCACATATAATGGTTATAAGTATCTCCTGCTTTCCTAACTTGTTATAATATCATGTGACCTAATGCTTATAGGTTATGTTTTGTAGATGGAAGGCAATGATCCAGGCAAAGCATATGTGGTAAACTGAAAGCAGTGTCATTTGGAGATGATTTGGAGACCTGTGAGTCCTTTCCACTATCCAACACTGTGTGATTGCTGCAAATACCATTTCTCTAGCGGTCCCCAGCTTCAAATTGCATCACGTCTATTCCTGAAGTATGTGAACTCATATTAATACGTATCTCTACAGGGGAAGGCACTCTATAGACATTATTGTTTTAGTTTTTTAAATTGAGGTGAAATTCATCTAACATAGTATTAACCATTTTAAAGTAAACCATCCATCGCCATTCAGTACATTTACCATGGTGTGCAGCCACTACCACTGTTTAATTCCAAAGCACTTGCATGAACCCACATGGAAAACCCACACCATTAGGCGATTACTCTCTATTGCCTCCTCTACCACCACCCTAGCTCCTGGCAACCACCAGTCTGCTTCCTGTCCCTACTGATTCAGCTGTTCTGGGTATTTCAAATAAATGTAATCATGCAGTGTGTGACCTTTTGTGTCTAGCTTCTTTTACTTACTATAATGTTTCTGAGGTTCATCTACTGCTTGGTCCAGCACTATCTATAATTGATGCTTGGGAAAAAGTGCTGAATAGAGAAGATAAAAATTCATGCTCTCAGGAGTTTGCAGTTTAGTAGCTACAGAAGGTTAAGAACAACATCTACAACACATAAAAATTTATATAAAATGTATAGGGTGGGAGAAGGTGATAATTGATATGTGAAAAAAGAAAGTATAAAGCCACCTAAGAAGTATTTGAGAGATGGAGTTATTGGTTGCAGTAGGCTTAGTTGTAGTAATAAATAACTGTCAGAGCCAGGACTGTCGTTTTTTTATTTTTGTAAATTTTTATTTATTTATTTATTTTATACAGCAGGTTGTTATTAGTCATCAGTTTTACACACATCAGTGTATACATGTCAATCCCAATCGCCCAAGTCAGCACACCAACACCCCCACCCCACCACCGCTTTCCCCCCTTGGTGTCCATACGTTTGTTCTCTACATCTGGGTCTCAACTTCTGCCCTGCAAACCGGTTTATCTGTAACATTTTTCCAGGTTCCACATATATGCGTTAATATACTATATTTGTTTTTCTTTTTCTGACTTACTTCACTCTGTACGACAGTCTCTAGATCCATCCACGTCTCTACAAATGACCCAATTTCGTTCCTTTTTATGGCTGAGTAATATTCCATCACATATATGTACCACATCTTCTTTATCCGTTCGTCTGTCGATGGGCATTTAGGTTGCTTCCATGACCTGGCTATTGTAAATAGTGCTGCAATGAACAC
>NC_041233.1:117599585-117601427 GCF_002837175.3 Physeter macrocephalus | reverse complement strand
TCATCTTTAATTTCTTTCATCAGTGTCTTATAGTTTTCTGCATACAGGTCTTTTGTCTCCCTAGGTAGGTTTCTCCCTAGGTATTTTATTCTTTTTGTTGCAGTGGTAAATGGGAGTGTTTCCTTCATTTCTCTTTCAGATTTTTCATCATTAGTGTATACAAATGCAAGAGGTTTCTGTGCATTAATTTAGTATCTTGCAACTTTACCAAATTCATTGATTAGCTCTACTAGTTTTCTGGTGGCATCTTTGGGATTCTCTATGTATAGTATCATGTCATCTACGAACAGTGACAGTTTTACTTCTTTTCCAGTTTGTATTCTTTTATTTCTTCTCTGTTTGCCATGGCTAGGACTTCGAAAACTATGTTGAATAATAGTGGTGAGAGTGGACATCCTTGTCTTATTCGAAATGCTTTCATTTTTTCACCATTGAGAATGATGTTGGCTGTGGGTTGGTCATATATGGCCTTTATTATGTTGAGGTAGGTTCTCTCTATGCCTAATTTCTAGGGAGTTTTTATTATAAATGGTGCTGAATGTTGCTGAAAGCTTTTTCTGCATCTATTGAGCTGATTATATGGTTGTTATTCTTTAATTTGTTAATATGGTGTATCACATTGATTGATTTGCATATATTGAAGAATACTTGCATCCCTGGGGTAAATCCCACTTGATCATGGTGTATGTTCCTTTTAATGTGTTGTTGGATTCTGTGTGCTAGTGTTTTGTTCAGGATTTTTGCATCTATATTCATCAGTGATATTTGTCTGTAATTTTCTTTTTGTGTGATATCTTTGTCTGGTTTTGGTATCAGGGTGATGGTGGCCTCATAGAGTGAGTTTTGGAGTTTTCCTTCCTCTGCAATTTTTTGGAAGAGTTTGAGAAGGATGGGTGTTAGCTCCTCTCTAAACGTTTGATAGAATTCACCTGTGAAGCCACCTCGTCCTGGACTTTTGTTTGTTGGAAGATTTTTAATCAGTTTCAGTTTCATTACTTGTGTTTGGTTTGTTCATATTTTCTATTTCTTCCTGGTTCAGTGTGGGAAGGTTATACGTTTCTAAGAAATTGTCCGTTTCTTCCAGGTTGTCCATTTTATTGGCAGAGAGTTGCTTGTAGTAGTGTCTTAGGATGCTTTGTATTTCTGCGGTGTTTGTTGTGACTTCTTCTTTTTCATTTCTAATTTTATTGATTTGAATCCTCTCCCTCTTTTTCTTTTTTTTAAAAAAGATTTATTTATTTATTTTTGGCTGTACTGGGTTTTTGTTGCTGCACAGAGGCTTTCTCTAGTTGTGGGAATAGGGGGCTACTCTTCACTGTGGTGCACGGGCTTCTCGTTGCGGTGGCTTCTCCCATTGCGGAGCACGGGCTCTAGGCACGCAGGCTCGAGTAGTTGTGGCACTCAGGCTCGGTATTTGTGGCTCACAGGCTCTAGAGCGCAGGCTCAGTAGTTGTGGTGCACAGGCTTAGTTGCTCCACGGCATGTGGGATCCTCCCGGACCAGGGTTCGAACCCGTGTCCCCTGCATTGGCAGGCGGAGTGTTAACCACTGCGCCACCAGGGAAGCCCTCTCTCTTTTTCTTGATTTGTCTGGCTAATGGTTTATCAGTTTTGTTTATCTTGTGAAAGAACCAGCCTTTAGTTTTATTGATCTTTGTATAGTTTATTTCTGCTCTGATCTTTATGATTTCTTTCCTTCTGCTTACTTTGGGTTTTGTTTGTTCTTCTTTCTGTAGTTCCTTTAGGTGTAAGGTTAGATTGTTTATTTGAGATTTTTCTTGTTTCTTGAGGTAGGCTTGTATAGCTATAAGCTTCCCTCTTAGAACTGCTTTTGCTGCATCCC
>NC_041233.1:117597621-117598196 GCF_002837175.3 Physeter macrocephalus | reverse complement strand
TCTGTTCTGCAGCAGTGAATTCCACCATTCTGTCTTCCAGGTCACTTATCCTTTCTTCTGCCTCAGTTATTCTGCTATTGATTCCTTCTGGTGTAGCTTCATTTCAGTTATTATATTGTTCATCTCTGTTTGTTTGTTCTTTAATTTTTCTAGGTCTTTCTTAGACATTTGTTGCGTCTTCTCGATCTTTGCCTCCATTCTTTTTCTGAGGTCCTGGATCATCTTCACTATCATTATTCTGAATTCTTTTTCTGGAAGGTTGCCTATCTCCATTTCATTTAGTTGTTTTTTTTGAGGTTTTATCTTTTTCCTTCATCTCGTACGTAGCCCTCTACCTTTTCATCTTGTCTATCTTTCTGTGAATGTGGTTTTTGTTCCACAGGCTGCAGGATTGTAGTTCTTCTTCTGCTGTCTGCCCTCTGGTGGATGAGGCTAACTAAGAGGCTTGATCGGAGGGACTCGTGGTGGGTAGAGCTGACTGTTGCTCTGGTGGGCAGAGCTCAGTAAAACTTTAATCCACTAGATTGCTGATGGGTGGGGCTGGGTTCCCTCCCTGTTGGTTGTTTGGCCTGAGG
>NC_041233.1:117596360-117597121 GCF_002837175.3 Physeter macrocephalus | reverse complement strand
TCCCATTGCGGAGCACGGGCTCTAGGCACGCAGGCTCGAGTAGTTGTGGCACTCAGGCTCAGTATTTGTGGCTCACAGGCTCTAGAGCGCAGGCTCAGTAGTTGTGGTGCACAGGCTTAGTTGCTCCACGGCATGTGGGATCCTCCCGGACCAGGGTTCGAACCCGTGTCCCCTGCATTGGCAGGCGGAGTGTTAACCACTGCGCCACCAGGGAAGCCCTCTCTCTTTTTCTTGATTTGTCTGGCTAATGGTTTATCAGTTTTGTTTATCTTGTGAAAGAACCAGCCTTTAGTTTTATTGATCTTTGTATAGTTTATTTCTGCTCTGATCTTTATGATTTCTTTCCTTCTGCTTACTTTGGGTTTTGTTTGTTCTTCTTTCTGTAGTTCCTTTAGGTGTAAGGTTAGATTGTTTATTTGAGATTTTTCTTGTTTCTTGCAGTAGGCTTGCATAGGCATAAACTTCCCTCTTAAAACTGCTTTTGCTGCATCCCATAGGTTTTGGATCATCGTATTTTTATTGTCATTAGTCTCTAGGTATTTTTTGATTTCCTCTTTGATTTCCTCAGTGATCTCTTGGTTACTTAGTAACGTATTGTTTAGTCTCCAGGTGTTTGTGTTTTTTACGTTTTTTTCCCTGTAATTCATTTCTAATCTCATAGTGTTGTGGTCAGAAAAGATGCTTGATATGATTTCAGTTTTCTTAAATATACTGAGGCTTGATTTGTGACCCAAGATGTGATCTATCCTGGAGAATGTTCC
>NC_041233.1:117589190-117594810 GCF_002837175.3 Physeter macrocephalus | reverse complement strand
CAGGAGACCCTCCAACACTAGCAGGTAGGTCTGGTTCAGTCTCCCCTGGGGTCACTGCTCCTTCCCCTGGGTCCCGAGGCACACACTACTTTGTGTGTGCCCTCCAAGAGTGGAGTCTCTGTTTCCCCCAGTCCTGTCGAAGTCCTGCAGTCAATTCCCACTAGGCTTCAAATCTGATTCTCTAGGAATTCCTCCTCCTGTTGCTGGACCCACAGGTTGGGCAGCCTCACGTGGGGCTCAGAACCTTCACTCCAGTGGGTGGACTCCTGTGGTATAAGTGTTCTCCAGTCTGTGAGTCACCCACCCAGCAGTTATGGGATTTGATTTTACTGTGATTGCGCCCCTCCTATCGTCTCATTGTGGCTTCTCCTTTGTCTTTGGATGTGGGGTATCTTTTTTGGTGAGTTCCAGCGTCTTCCTGTCGATGATTGTCCAGCAGCTAGTTGTGATTCTGGTGTTCTTGCAAGAGGGAGTGAGAGCATGTCCTTCTACTCTGCCATCTTTTTTCAGGGCCCCGGACTTTTAGAATGTAGAATTATACCAAAAAAGAGAAGGAGATATGGCCACTGCTTAATTTTTCCTCCAGAAAAATGAAGTCTAGGAAATGATGTGGTGTGGAAGTGTGCCTAGTGTGGTCAAGAAATAGCAAGGAGGCTAGTGTGGCTGGACCCCAGAGAGCAGGTGAGAATGGTAGAGGGTTTGAGGCCTTACTTTGAGGATGTAGCACAGATCATCTATACTGGCATCATGTTTTTCATTGTAAGGGCCTTGGTTTTTACTTTCGGTGAAATGGGAACTCATGGGAGGGTTTTGATGTGATCAAACTTATGCTTTACTTATCTAATTGCTTTATTAAAAACAGATTGAAGTTATATAGTAGATTTAATAATCCAGAGAAGAAATAATGATGTTTAAACTATGAGGTAGCATGGTGATGCTGAAGAACACATGTATTTTCAAGTATAGTTAACATAGTTTTCTGACTAATTGGTTGTAGTGAAGAAGAATGAAAAATTAGTCTGATATTTTTGGCCAGAGCAACTGAGAAATGAAATTTTGTGAGGAATATTTAGATATCCAATCACTGGAGGTAGAATTTGGGATGAGTGGTCTAATCTCTTGGAAGACTCCTGGTGGGAAAGCTTAGATTTTGCTCTAAACTATGAAAAATCAGAAGTCTCCAAGCAGGAAACTTAGCCAGGGGATCTGATAATGAGATGTGAGGTCATGATATACATCAGCCTGGCTTCACTCTGAAAAGGCCCAGTGTCAGTATCCAAAATACTAGCACAGCACATGGAGGAGGTGTGGAATCTTGTAGATTTGAAATTTAATTCTCTTCCTGGGGGAGATTAGTCCCTCAGGGTCCCAATAGAGGAGAGATTTTGGAGAATGTGGGAAGAGGAAGACAGGCAGGTCTTGCCACTCCTTGTCTTAGAATAAGGGTTGGTAAATTATTGTCTTCAGGCAAAATTCAGCATTTCTTATGTGTTTGTAATAAAACTTTATTTTAACATAGTCAAATGCATTTGTTTATATTTTGTCTGTGGCTGCTTTATTGCTACAAAGGCAGAGTTGAGTAGCTGCAAGAGAGACCATATAGTATACAAAGCCTAAAATATTTATTATTTGGTTCTTTCCAGAAAATGTTTGCTGAGCACAGCCCTCTACTATGTTTGAGGGATAAAAAAAATCAGTTCATCCTTCCAACTAGATGCTATAGTATAGTGTACCTAGTATAAATATTTCCATTTTCATGTTTTTTTCCTTTATTTTTAGACTTATGAGCACTTAGCCAAACAAATCCGAGGTAAAATTGCAGTTATGTCAGAAACTAGTGCCAATAATATCAATACTTGTACAAATAGTGGCTGTAACCCAGCTTGTAGATTCTGAGGCTGTATTAATAACTGATAATTGTTATTGAAAGAAATAATCTGTGTCAACATATTCCAGGCTCATGGCTTAATTAGATAAGACCCCCAAACAAAGCTACTTTGCAAATGAAGTGAGTGTATGTATGAAGTAATACTTTTTGGTAATTTATTTCACTTCCCTTTGATTTCAGATGTGAAAAAGAAATTTAAATATGAGCATGTACTTGGATGGCTCATACCTCTGATAGCAATGTTTAAACAAACAAGAGGATGATATTTTAGAGTTATATACAGCAATCCCTTTATTACTCTTAGCTGCTGAGGCAATATCTTATATAGAAAAATGTGAGCTTTACAAAAAAGAATTATTCCAGAACTCTGGAAGCATATAGGAATCCTTAAAAACATATTCAAGTCTCAAATAAATTGTAGAAAATGTTAGTCAAAGGCAAATAAGTATTTTAATTACTGTATTCTAGAATTTCAAATGCCTTTACACAGAAGATATTGACCAGCTGTTCTTCATCTCCATAGAGAGGGGAGCAAAAGAAGCAGGTTTAACTAGAAGCAGTAAAGTTAGCAATAAGGAGAGTCTACTAAAAGCAAGAGTGAAAACGTTACAGGGTGTATTAAGAAATCTTACCTGGACATCTTTTAGACATGGGTGGATTCTCATTTGTCTGGAATGGTGAGCATGTGGCCCAGGAAAAAGGGAGAGGACTAGATGTACTTTCCCATCCTGAAAGTTCTGTAGGTGACTTTAAAATTCAGGCTATATTTCTCAACACTTGGAACATATGGTAGCTAATTCATGTAAGACATTTCATAAATCACAAGTTTTAGTGTAGAATCAAAAGATACTTTTTGCTCTTGCATAATGACTAGAAAATTGAAAATATTTTCAAGACACAATTTAGCAGATAGCTCCAAAAAATATTTAAATATGTTTTCTATCAAAGAATTTAAAAAATAGTGGTGAATAGGTGTTGAAACTAGCTTTAATGTTCACAATCATTTGAGAAAATGGGATCAAATGTTTTTAGGTGCCATTTTGATTTTTTTTAACATCTTTATTGGAGTGTAATTGCTTTACAATGGTGTGTTAGTTTCTGCTGTATAACAAAGTGTATCAGCTATATGTATACATATATCCCCATATCATCTCCCTCTTGCGTCTCCCTCCCACCCTCCCTATCCCACCCCGCTAGGTGGTCACAAAGTACCGAGCTGATCTCGCTGTGCTATGCTGCTGCTTCCCACTACCTATGTATTTTACACTTGGTAGTGTATACATGTCCATGCCACTCTGTCACTTTGTCCCAGCTTACCCTTCCCCCTCCCCATGTCCTCAGGTCCATTCTCTACGTCTGTGCCTTTCTTCCTGTCCTGCCCCTAGGTTCTCTGGAACCATTTTTGGTTTTTTTACATTCCATATATATATGTGTTAGCATATGGTATTTGTTTTTCTCTTTCTGACTTACTTCACTCTGTATAACAGACTCTAGGTCCATTTAACTCACTGCAAATAACTAAATTTCGTTTCTTTTTATGGCTGAGTAATATTCCATTGTATATATGTGCCACATCTTCTTTTTCCATTCATCGGTCAGTGGACACTTAGGTTGCTCCCATGTCCTGGCTATGGTAAATAGAGCTGCAATGAACATTGTGGTACATGTCTCTTTTTGAATTATGGTTTTCTCAGGGTATATGCCAGTAATGGGATTGCTGGGCCATATGGTAGTTCTACTTTTAGTTTTTTAAGGGACCTCTATACTGTTCTCCATAGTGGGTGTATCAATTTACATTCCCACCAACAGTGTAAGAGGGTTCCCTTTTCTCCACACCCTCTCCACCATTTGTTGTTTGTAGATTTTTTGATGATGGCCATTCTGACTGATGTGAGGTGATACCTCATTGTAGTTTTGATTTGCATTTCTCTAATGATTGGTGATGTTGAACGTGCTTTCATGTGTTTGTTGGGAATCTGTATATCTTCTTTGGAGAAATGTCAGTTTAGGTCTTCTGCCCATTTTTGGATTGGGTTGTTTGTTTTTTTGATATTGAGCTGCTATACTGTTCTCCATAGTGGGTGTATCAATTTACATTCCCACCAACAGTGTAAGAGGGTTCCCTTTTCTCCACACCCTCTCCACCATTTGTTGTTTGTAGATTTTTTGATGATGGCCATTCTGACTGATGTGAGGTGATACCTCATTGTAATTTTGATTTGCATTTCTCTAATGATTGGTGATGTTGAACGTGCTTTCATGTGTTTGTTGGGAATCTGCATATCTTCTTTGGAGAAATGTCAGTTTAGGTCTTCTGCCCATTTTTGGATTGGGTTGTTTGTTTTTTTGATATTGAGCTGCATGAGCTGCTTGTTTATTGAAGAGGCTGTCTTTTCTCCATTGTATATTCTTGCCTCCTTTACCAAAGAAAAGATGACCATATGTGTGTGGGTTTATCTCTGGGCTTTCTATCCTGTTCCATTGATCTGTCTTTCTGTTTTTATGCCAGTACCATACTGTCTTGATTACTGTAGTTTTGTAGTATAGTCTGAAGCCCGGGATCCTGATTCCTCTAGCTCCGTTTTTCTTTCCTATGATTGCTTTGGCTATTCGCGGTCTTTTGTGTCTCCATACAAATTGTGAAATTTTTTGTTCTAGTTCTGTGAAAAATGCCATTGGTAGTTTGATAGGGATTGCATTGATTCTGTAGATTGCTTTGGGTAGTATAGTCATTTTCACAATATTGATTCTTCCAATCCAAGAACATGGTATATCTATCTCTCCATCTATTTGTATCATCTTTAATTTCTTTCATTAGTGTCTTATAGTTTTCTGCATACAGTTCTTTTGTTTCCTTAGGTACGTTTATTCCTAGGTATTTTATTCTTTTTTTTTTTTTGCAATGGTAAATGGGAGTGTTTCCTTAATTTTTCTTTCTGATTTTTCATCATTAGTGTATTGGAATGCAAGAGGTTTCTGTGCATTAATTTTGTATCCTGCTACTTTACCAAATTCATTGATTAGCTCTAGTAGTTTTCTGGTAGCATCTTTAGGATTCTTTATGTATAGTATCATGTCACTGCAAACAGTGACAGTTTTACTTCTTTTCCAATTTGGATTCCTTTTATTTCCTTTTCCTCTCTGACTGCTGTGGCTAAAACTTCCAAAACTATGTTGAATAACAGAGGTGAGTGTGGGCAGCCTTGTCTTGTTCCCAATCTTAGTGGAAATGGTTTCAGTTTTTCATTGAAAATGATGTTGACTGTGGGTTTGTCATATATGGCCTTTATCATGTTGAGGTAACTTCCCTCTACACCTACTTTCTGGAGGATTTTTATCATAAATGTGTGTTGAATTTTGTCAGAAGCTTTTTCTGCATCTATTGAGATCATCATATGATTGTTCTCATTCAGTTTATTAATATGGTCTATCGCACTGATTGATTTGCATGTATTGAAGAATCCTTGCATTCCTGGGATATACCCCACTTGTTCATGGTGTATGATCCTTTTAATGTGCTGTTGGTTTCTGTTTGATAGTGTTTTGTTGAAGATTTTTGCATCTATGTTCATCAGTGATATTGGCCTGTAATTTTCTTTTTTTAATGACATCTTTGGTTTTGGTATCAGGGTGATGGTGGCTTCATAGAATGAGTTGGGGAGTGTTCCTCCCTCTGCTGTATTTTGGAAGAGTTTGAGAAGGATAGGTGTTAGCTCTTCTCTAAATGTTTGA